>NW_020956009.1:226725-229098 GCF_003031625.1 Empidonax traillii | reverse complement strand
GTCGTTTGTAGGGGGAGGGAGGGCGGGGAGGAAGGAGTACGTTGGAAAAACTTAAGTAGCCTTGTTGTCGTCCATGTGTGCAAAATAACTCTCGTGTTTTCTAAACAAGTCCTTCTCTGTTCCACTCAGACACTGTCTTAGCAGTGTCGCTTCCAGCGGCACGACTGACTTCGCCTTCCCTTTTTTACCCCCTTCTCCCCCTGGGAACCCCCACCCACAGCCGCCCCTCCAGCTGAGCCAGCCGGGATGCATGTGAGGGAGATAGAATTGCTGCAGGTGTGGGCAGGCTGGGTGAAGCATGAATCCTCCTCCCCTTCCCACCCCGAACCGAGCACCGGGGAGGTTTTTGTGTCCGAAGCAGGTTGGTTAGGGATTTTTTTAACACCTTCTGTGTGCTAAAATCCCAGCAGCAGTGGAATTCCAAGCTAACGTTGTGAAAGCAGATGGATGCATGCGTTGGAGGGCTTCCCCCCGACGATACAAGCCTTTTGCAAAGTTATTTAAAGAGTTTATATTGTGGTTTTTTTTTTTTTTTACGGAGCCAAATCGATCAAAAGGCAAGTCAGACTACAGCCTTACGAATACTTCTCTGAGATTCTTAGCTTCCAAAAGAATCACCATCAAAGACAGATTGTGACTTTTTCTTGGACCTACTGGCATCTTCCCCACGTCCTGTCTTCCAGCCTTGGTTATCCGTGGGCGCCGAAATGCGTGTTGGTGCTTCCGGAAGCACCTTTTGCTCCAGAGGGCACAGGTAGTTCTGTACCTGTCGTTCTTCTCCACAAATATCTCCACTTCTCCCCCTTTGCTCAGCTGCCTTTTTCGTAAATATATGCAAACCGTAGCAAAAACGAGGCATTTGGGCCACGTGCAGGATGAGCTGGGAAAGGCGGGAAGCCAAGGTGAGGAGATCCCAGCGGGGTGGAACCTTGCTGCTCCCGTCCCGTGGACTGTGGTGGGGCCAGGATTTCACCCGGGTACCTTGTTCTTCCTTGCCAATCTAAACACTCTCGTTCGTCACTGGTAGGTGTAGCAAACGCCTGCTTAGTTCATGACAAAAACCTTCAGCTGCGCTGGTTCCGTGTAAATTTTCGAATAAAAGCATTTTCTCTTTAAATAAGAACCAGGTTTCTCTCCCGGAGTCTCCTCAGACTCTGTGGGGCCGCTCCAGGTAGTTGGATTCTCCCTGTTCATATCGGCCACTGTTGCCTTCTTCCAGCTACACCTAAATAACAGTAACAGTGTGTGTTGGAAGTGTCTTTGTTCCCGAGACGCAGCTTGTTCTACCTTCACTTCTTCGCTTCTGGTGCTTTTTTTAAATAAATAAATAATAAAAAAAAAAAAAAAAAAAGCTGAAGACCTCACTCCTTCCTTGCCATCGAGCAGTTTTCTACGATGTCTGTGGCAGTGGTACCTTGGAACCTGCCACAAAAGACAACCCAGAAGCCAAATGACTCAAGGTGCTATTTTCCTCCCTGCGGGGCAGAGAGCATTCCTGCAGGCCTGGTGGTCCCTAAGGAAAAGCGTGGTTCCACCCAGCCAAGGAATTAAAAGCATATTGTGCATAAACCCCCGTGAAGCAAATCATCTGGAAGGATTTAAGGTGCTGGGTGCCGGGATTTGGTGGAGTGCGGTGGGAGCTTCGATCCTGGCGCTTGCAGGAGCTGGTTCTCTGTTCATTCCCTGATTCCAGTTGCATCCCGGGTTTATGGCGTTCAGTCTCTTTCTCTGCTCCTCAGTTCCTTGCAGACATTCAGTCGCCACATCCTCTCTGCATCCATCACCCCCAGTTCACGCTGACCATCGTCTCCTCTGGGAGCCTCCAGCAGCTCCCAGGCTCCTGCTGGGTTGGTTTGGGGGTTTCCTCAGCAGTGTGGGAACACGTTTTTTTTCCTAAAATCCTCTGTGAGGCCACACCGGCATCACTGCTGCTGCTCCTTGGACCGGGGGAGTTAGTGGGACTTTGTTGCTCTAGCCAGTGAGCATGGATAACCCTCTTCCTCAAATGTGGGAAGAGCAGAGTGGGTCGTGCAGGAACACTTTTATTAACCTGTAAAAATCTTGGTTTGCATTTTAGTTTCTTTTCCTTCTCTTCCCCTATTTAAAAAGCTGTAAGAACCCACCCAGTATGTCACAATTGGACCTTTATATACCTTTTTCCAGCGGTTTTGGGGGGGTTTCCAGAATGAGGATGTTCCCTTATTCCACTTTTGGCCCCCTGGAGTACAGAGCTCTGTATTTATTGTCATTTACCCTGTAAATATGGAGGGGGTGGGGGTGCCTGAGGTCCTGAACGTGCAGCCTCACCTGTTACATGTAGACAAATACATACAGTACCTAAAGATTTATCTGTAGCTTTGCTTTTTATATGTA
>NW_020956009.1:223164-226704 GCF_003031625.1 Empidonax traillii | reverse complement strand
GTCGTTTGTAGGGGGAGGGAGGGCGGGGAGGAAGGAGTACGTTGGAAAAACTTAAGTAGCCTTGTTGTCGTCCATGTGTGCAAAATAACTCTCGTGTTTTCTAAACAAGTCCTTCTCTGTTCCACTCAGACACTGTCTTAGCAGTGTCGCTTCCAGCGGCACGACTGACTTCGCCTTCCCTTTTTTACCCCCTTCTCCCCCTGGGAACCCCCACCCGCAGCCACCCCTCCAGCTGAGCCAGCCGGGATGCATGTGAGGGAGATGGAATTGCTGCAGGTGTGGGCAGGCTGGGTGAAGCATGAATCCTCCTCCCCTTCCCACCCCGAACCGAGCACCGGGGAGGTTTTTCTGTCCGAAGCAGGTTGGTTAGGGATTTTTTTAACACCTTCTGTGTGCTAAAATCCCAGCAGCAGTGGAATTCCAAGCTAACGTTGTGAAAGCAGATGGATGCATGCGTTGGAGGGCTACCCCCTGACGATACAAGCCTTTTGCAAAGTTATTTAAAGAGTTTATATTGTTTTTTTTTTTTTTACGGAGCCAAATCGATCAAAAGGCAAGTCAGACTACAGCCTTACGAATACTTCTCTGAGATTCTTAGCTTCCAAAAGAATCACCATCAAAGACAGATTGTGACTTTTTCTTGGACCTACTGGCATCTTCCCCACGTCCTGTCTTCCAGCCTTGGTTATCCGTGGGCGCCGAAATGCGTGTTGGTGCTTCCGGAAGCACCTTTTGCTCCAGAGGGCACAGGTATTCTGTACCTGTCGTTCTTCTCCACAAATATCTCCACTTCTCCCCCTTTGCTCAGCTGCCTTTTTCGTAAATATATGCAAACCGTAGCAAAAACGAGGCATTTGGGCCACGTGCAGGATGAGCTGGGAAAGGCGGGAAGCCAAGGTGAGGAGATCCCAGCGGGGTGGAACCTTGCTGCTCCCGTCCCGTGGACTGTGGTGGGGCCAGGATTTCACCCGGGTACCTTGTTCTTCCTTGCCAATCTAAACACTCTCGTTCGTCACTGGTAGGTGTAGCAAACGCCTGCTTAGTTCACGACAAAAACCTTCAGCTGCGCTGGTTCCGTGTAAATTTTCGAATAAAAGCATTTTCTCTTTAAATAAGAACCAGGTTTCTCTCCCGGAGTCTCCTCAGACTCTGTGGGGCCGCTCCAGGTAGTTGGATTCTCCCTGTTCATATCGGCCACTGTTGCCTTCTTCCAGCTACACCTAAATAACAGTAACAGCGTGTGTTGGAAGTGTCTTTGTTCCTGAGACGCAGCTTGTTCTACCTTCACTTCTTTGCTTCTGGTGCTTTTTTTAAATAAATAAATAATAATTAAAAAAAAAAAAAAAAAGCTGAAGACCTCACTCCTTCCTTGCCATCGAGCAGTTTTCTACGATATCTGTGGCAGTGGTACCTTGGAACCTGCCACAAAAGACAACCCAGAAGCCAAATGACTCAAGGTGCTATTTTCCTCCCTGTGGGGCAGAGAGCATTCCTGCAGGCCTGGTGGTCCCTAAGGAAAAGCGTGGTTCCACCCAGCCAAGGAATTAAAAGCATATTGTGCATAAACCCCCGTGAAGTAAATCATCTGGAAGGATTTAAGGTGCTGGGTGCCGGGATTTGGTGGAGTGCGGTGGGAGCTTCGATCCTGGCGCTTGCAGGAGCTGGTTCTCTGTTCATTCCCTGATTCCAGTTGCATCCCGGGTTTATGGCGTTCAGTCTCTTTTCTCTGCTCCTCAGTTCCTTGCAGACATTCAATCGCCACATCCTCTCTGCATCCATCACCCGCAGTTCACGCTGACCGTCTCCTCTGGGAGCCTCCAGCAGCTCCCAGGCTCCTGCTGGGTTGGTTTGGGGGTTTCCTCAGCAGTGTGGGAACACGTTTTTTTTCCTAAAATCCTCTGTGAGGCCACGCCGGCATCACTGCTGCTGCTCCTTGGACTGGGGGAGTTAGTGGGACTTTGTTGCTCTAGCCAGTGAGTGTGGATAACCCTCAAATGTGGGAAGAGCAGAGTGGGTCGTGCAGGAACACTTTTATTAACCTGTAAAAATCTTGGTTTGCATTTTAGTTTCTTTTCCTTCTCTTCCCCTATTTAAAAAGCTGTAAGAACCCACCCAGTATGTCACAATTGGACCTTTATATACCTTTTTCCAGCGATTTTGGGGGGGTTTCCAGAATGAGGATGTTCCCTTATTCCACCTTTGGCCCCCTGGAGTACAGAGCTCTGTATTTATTGTCATTTACCCTGTAAATATGGAGGGGGTGGGGGTGCCTGAGGTCCTGAACGTGCAGCCTCACCTGTTACATGTAGACAAATACATACAGTACCTAAAGATTTATCTGTAGCTTTGCTTTTTATATGTAAAAATCTATTAAAAAAAAAAAAAAAAAAAAAAAAGAATTTAAAGACCCAAACAGTTCAAACCCCTGGGTTTGTGTGACATTCCGATCGCCCATCCCCTCTGATTCCAGTGTCTGCATCCACCTTCCAGGGAGGAGGAGCAGGTGTGGGCTGAGTCCTCCTCTTCCTCCTGCCCTCACCCTTGGGTGACTCAATTTTGTGATAGGAGTTACAGGGTGCTGAGCTTTGCTTCACAATTCCTTTGGAAATGCCGTATTATTTTCTTGTCTTTCCTTATTTTTATTAAGGGTGGGCAGAAGGGCCAGGCAGCTCTTTGAGCTGAGGATGCAAAAAAAAAAAATAAAAGAAAAAAAAAAAAAAAGGAGAGAAAAATGGAAAATCCACATAAAAACTTAATTTCTCCCAGGTTACTGTTCTAACCTTGCACGAGCTTCTGCCCCACTAACACCACATACCAAATAAACCCCCTCCTGACACCTGATTGATGTCCAGTGAAGTGCTTTGTTTTGATGGAGGTGGGAACGCAGGAATTAACCTTCAACCTTCCGTGCTCCGACTTGGGTTCAAAAACAGGAATTTGGATGCTTTTTTTTTTTTTTTTTTTTAAATGCTGAAACTTTATATAAACTTCATCAGTTGCTCCGGGTGTCCCTCCAGCTTCTCTTTGGGATCTCTCGGATCTACTGCCTATGCAAACTTCTGCTCTTGGAGATTTAAACAAAACCCCACTGATTCTGCCTGTTCTGCATCTCGTCTTTGTACTTCCCTTCAGGGCTTTGTATACTTCACTGAGGTTCCCTTTTTTTAATTTTTTCTAAATATATATATATAAATGTGTGTGTGTATATATATACAGACTTAGTCCCGAAACAAATAAACCCCTTAGAGGTAAAACGTGGATACACTCGGCCTCCAGAACTTGCAGCTCGTTTTTTTAAGCATTTATACATGTAAAAACGTTCCTCCTCCAATTCCTTGATTATCCTGATTTTTTTATTTAAAACATGAGTGCCAGGAGTACAGAGTGTTTTGGCCATGGCATGGAACAGGGGCTGGAGGCTTTGTCCTGCCTGTGCCCTCTGGAAAACATCCCAGGGATACATGGACTCGGATAATACCTTAAAGGATGGAGACAAACGAGGTCCTTGGTGTCTGTCAATTTGGAATTTCCAAAAATGCT
>NW_020956009.1:216436-222800 GCF_003031625.1 Empidonax traillii | reverse complement strand
GTCTGTCAATTTGGAATTTCCAAAAATGCTGTTTAAAAATTGTTCATTCCCCAGCTTTGTGTGTTTTAAGGTCACCCCGAAGCCTCCCAACTGTGATTGTGTGGAGGCAGAGGGGGACGTCCCTGAGGAAGGTTTGCAAAGTGACTGTCCTTTCCCTTTTCCTTCCTTTTTTTTTTTTTTTTTTTTTAAATTAAAAATCAATGTTTTGGACAACAAACCGAGTATTTTTTTGTACGAAAGGAAACCCCACTCCAGCATTACTTCCCCTTTTATTTCCTCTCCCCACTCCTGCCTTTAAACACTCTGCTTTCCCAGCTTTGGGGTGAGTGGGTGTGTTTTGGGACCGATGGTTCTGTCCCTGTCTCTGAGCACCCACCCCCCCCCAACACTCCCCCTTTTGCACATTGCCCTCGAGGAAAGAAACTCCATGAAAACAATGCAAAAACTGGAATTTTTTGCAATATTCTCAAAGATGATCACCTTAATTTTCGCTCATTCTGTGACACGTGCGACTCCTACGAAAGCCATAATTAATGGTTCCTTTGACTTTTGTAGATCCTGAATTGTGTTTTGAATTTCAGCCTTTTTTTTCTTTACCCCCCCCCCAGTCAGAGTGCTGTGTGTATGCTTTCATATATATTTATTTTTCAACGTGCTTTAAACCTGTCTACAAAAATAAAGCTGAACAAACACAAAAAAGGACGGCGTTTGAAGATTGTTGATTTTTTTTTTTTCTGGGAATATTCTATATTATACTGACTTTATATTAATTATTATAAACCTGTGTTTGTATTGAAGATGTGTTTAATATTTTGGGGAGGTTGAGGATATTTCTTAACCAGAAGTCAGTGGGAGAACATGCTGTGTTGTACTGATTTTCTGTCGATGTAGTTCAGGTAAATCTGATTTTATTTTCTAGTTGCTGCCCGGTTCCTTGCCTGCCGGGGGGCTGCCCCTCGGATAGAACCTTTGTGATGGGATTTAGCTTAGACAAACCTGCAAAAATCAATCAGTTTCAATAAATTGGGAAATTGCTGCTACAATTTTGTCTGGTTTTTCTTTTTTTTTAAATATGTAGTTATTATTATTTTCTTCCTCACCCTGTGTGTAAGGATGGGATGACAGGGGGGACCTTGGGCACCACCCAGCTGCAGCCCTGTGGTGCTGCAGGGCCCTGCACCTCCCTTGCTCCTGGATGCTGGGGTGGGGGTCCCCACTCCCAAAAAAACCTCCCTTCAACCCCAGCAGGGAACTCTCCTCGCCCTCAGGCTGGGGGTGCTTCTCCCTCACCCTTCCCCTTTCCAATCCCCATCCCAAACAGGCACCTCTTGTGGCTCGTTCCCCCACTCCCTGTTGGGGGTTGGTGGCAATTTCTTTATTTTTAGGGCTTTATCTGAAAATAAAACAACTCCTAGGAGGATGCACGGGGCGATGCCATTCCCTGGGGATGCAGGAGGGGGGTGGCAGCAGATCTGGGGGTGCCAAGGGGCCCAGGTTTCCCACCCCACCTGTCTTTAAATAAAGAACAGGAACCGTTAAAAAGAAAATCCAAATACTTGTTTTTTTTTTCCTTCTGGATCTGACACATCACATCCCCAGAGGGGACAGGTGGGGGGCAAAGCACCAACCAACCCGACCCATGGGGCCAAAGCAGTATCTGACCCCCTGAGAGGGGGGACCCCACAATGGGGAGTCCCTTCCCAAAGGGCAGGAAGGTGGCAGGGCCAGCACCCTCCAAATGGTTTTGGAGAGGGAGGGAAAGGGGTTTTTTGGGGTAAAAAGGGGGTTTAAAGTGAATTAAATCCCTTAGAACCCACCCAGGGCTGGGTCCTGAGGCGTCCTGCGGCCCGCGCGCTCTCGTGCTGTGGGAGTGGTTAAAATCACGAATTTTCATATATTTTATTTAAAAAATAAAAACCACACGAAGGAAAAAAAAAAAAAAAGAAAAAAAAAAGGAAAACAAAAAGACCCCTCTTTGTGCAGTTTGGCTTAGTGCAAATGGGCGCATTCCTGCAGGCACTTCCCGGGGCATCTGCCCCGGAGGGAGCTGCTGCTCCCCGGAACAAGAGAGAGAAATGACAATACAAAGAGTAAAAACCCCCTTGGGGGGGTAAAGGAGGGGGAAGGGGGGGCAGGCGCCCACTTCTGCCCTGGGCACTGGGGCTGCCCCCCCCCCGGGAGGAACAGACACCCCCTTTCCCGAACCCCCACTGGCCACAGGCACAGCTTATTTGGGGGGTCCCCAAACCAGAGTGGGGAGGGGGCCGGGAGCAGCCGGCCACCCACCCCCCCCAGCCCCCACCGGCCAGGAGCGGGGTTGGATTTAGCTTATTTTTGAAGGAAAAAAAAAGAGGGAAGGGGGACAAGCTCCCTGGCTGGGGGGCGAGGAGGGGGTGCTGTGTGTGTGTGTGTGCACATAAAGCTTTCGGGGAGAGGGGGGCCGTTCCCTGAGTCCGGAGGGGGCGGCCGGGGGGGGGGTGGGGGGGGGGCGCGAAGGCACCTCGAGTGCAAAATGTGCAAGAAGGAGGGAACCGCTGAGGGGGCCCCGTCAGTCGAGGAAGCGCTGGCAGGCCTTCTTCCAGCGGCACGCCGTGCACCACATCTCCCGGTGCTCCATGCCGTACACCTTGCGGCACTTCTTGGCGTCGCCCCGCGGCCTCCTGCAGGAACAGGGCACAGGGTGGCTCACGAGGAGGGAGACATGAGGAGGGAGGGAGTGGGTAGGGTGTGGGGTGTGACAACCACGGCTCACCTGGGGACGGCGGGTGGCTTGGGCGGCGGCGGGGTGGGTGAAGAAGGGGACAGCGGTGGCCGTGGCGGGGTCCGGTAGCCCTGGAAGAGAGGACACAGCCCCCGTCAGACAATCAGACACGGGGTGGCTGCGGGGGCTGGAGGGTGACGGTGGGTGAGCCCCCCGCCCGCCCCTGTCCCCCCTCCATCCCTATCCCCCCTCACCTGGTACGCGTGGTCGGTGTGGACGTGGCAGCGGCCGGGGGGGCCGGGGGGGCTGCAGGGGGAGGCCAGTGCCAGGTCGGGGATCGGCAGTGCCAGCGGCAGCGGTGAAGCCGCAGCCTCGGGGCCGGGAAAGGCGGGAGGCACCGAGGAGGTGGGCGAAACAGGAGTCAGGCTGGAGAGCCCGTCCGTGAGCGCGTCCACGTCCACGTCCAGCTCCGTGTAGTAGAAATCCTCCTCGCCGTCGCTCTGCTCGGGGTCGGCTTTCCGGCTGCAGGGACAGCAGGGTCTGGCTGCAACTCCCTCCAGGGCAGGACCCCACAGGGGGCACCAGGGGACCTGGGGGTGTCCAGGGGGGACCCCACGTGCTTACCCAAGGTGCACTGTTCGGATGTGCTTCTGCATCCCTGAGGAGCTGCTGAGGACTTTGCCGCAGCTCTTCCACAAGCACTTGAACATCACCTTGGTGGAGTTCTGCAGGAGAGAGGTGTCAGGGCTGGCCGCCCTGTCTCCACCACATCCTCATCCCTATCTTCACTGTCATCCCCATCCCCAACCTCATCTCCAGCCCTACTGTCATCCCTAGCATTATCCCCATCTCCATCCCCATCTAAATTGTTATCCCCATTCCAAACTCATCCTCTTCTTCATTCCCACCCTCACAATCTCCATGTCCAGCCTCATCCCCAGAACCAGCTGCATCCCCAGCCTCATCCTGCCATCCCCACCCTTAACCTCATCCTCCTCCTCATCCCTGTCTTCACTATACCCATTCCCAACCTCATCCCCATCACCAGCCACATCCTCAACCTCATCCTAAACTCATCCTCCTCTTCATCCCCATCCCCACTATTCCCCATCCCCAAACTCATCCCCAGAATCATCCCCAGCTTCATCCCACCTTCCTCTTCCGTGGGATGGGCTCTCCAAAGATGAAGTGGGTGCCGTTGGGCTCGTCGGGGCCCTCATCTGGCAGCGGGGTGGGCAGGAAGGTGCTGGGGACGTGGCTGGAGAGGGGGGGTGAGGGGGTGGAGGGGGTGGAGCGGTCGCTGGGGGGGTCCCAGCTCCAGTCCCCGCTGGTGTTGCTGCTGCTGCTGCAGCTGGAGGACATGGCAGGAGCCTCCTTCCAGACTTCACCGCCCAGCTCTGGTGAGGAGGAGGAGGAGGAGGAGGAAGGTCAGGTCCTGCCATGGGACACGTGTCCAGGGAAGGGGGGACAGGGACATGCTCTTACCTGGGGTGTGAGTGGCCGGTGGGTGCCCGAGCACCAGCGGGCTGGCGGAGAGGCTGGTGAGCACCGCGGCCGCCATCACCTCGTCGATGCCCGCCTTGCCCGAGAGCTTCCTGCCAGAGAGAGCAGAGGGGCTGTGTCAGGATGGATGGGGCCTCCTGAGCCACTCCATCCCTCTCCATACCCCCACGAGCTGCTGGGACTGGGGGACACAGTGGTTTGCTTTTGTGTGAGTGGCACAAGGCCACGGTGACCACACCGTGCTGGGGTTATCGCCAGGTGCAAAGCAGGTGCCCTGTGCCCTGCAGCACCCTGAAATGCCACTGATCCCCGCAGGGATCATCCCAGCAGGTGGCTGGAATCCTCCCTGGTATGGCCTGGCAGAAGTGCAGGCAGCCAGCCAAAAAACACTGCTGCCTCCCACCCTGGGGGAAAACCCTCCATGCCCAGGGGCAGTGCCGTGCTGGAGGGCACCGGCACCCACATCCCGCCCAGAGACATGAGGATGGCTCAGCTTGGGCCCAACAGCTCCAAAAATAAAACTATAAAAAATTTAGATTAAAAAAAAAAGAAGCGAGAGGTCAGGAGCACCAGAAACCATTTTGCAAAGGGCAGTGATGCTCTCAGCCCAGCACACGGCACAGGGAGCCCCCAGAGCTGTCCCGGCGGGATGGCCGGTCACTGCCGGACACCCCGGCGCGGCCGACAGCGGCCAAAGTCCTCCTGTGGCCGGCGGACAAAATCCCATTTCCCGCGGTGAGGCCGGTGCTGGTGGGAGGGCGGTGGCCGTGCCGGTGGTTGTGCCAGTGACCCTACCTGTGGCGGGGCACGGGGATGCACTGCACGGCCGAGTGCAGCGCCAGGTACTGCTCCAGCCCCGCATCCAGCACCCGCAGCACGGCCTCCCGGCTGGCCGCATCCTGGCGCGGCGGCGGCTCCCCCAGCCAGCCCTCGGATCCCAGCGGGGCCTGTGGGAGAGACAGCAGTGGGAAGCCAAGAGTCCCTGAGCAATGGATCCCACAGGGATACCCCCCTGTCCCGACTCTGGGTCGGGTTTGGGGAGCTGGATCAGTGCCTCCAGGGACCCTGCCAGACACCCAATGGGATAGATTCCAAGTGGATCCCACCAGGTCTCAGTGGCATCCAGCCAGGATCTCTCTGGCACTCCCTGGATGGTCCTGGGAGGCTGATCCCAGTGCTAACACCTGCTGGCTGAGCATCAGCAGCCAGTGGATCCCTCCCCAGGCAGATCCACAGGACCACGAGCAGGGATCCAGCAGGGATCCAGCAGGGATCTCCAGAGCCAGGAAATGACCTGACACCCTTCTGTAAGGCAGCTCCAACGTAACAGCACGCACATCCCACATGCCAGCACGGATCCCGCCTAGGGATCCACATCCCAAGTTTATCCCTCTCTGAGTTGATCCCCCAGGATCCAGCAGGTATCCCCAGCGCTGGGAGCACACTTGTCTCTGCCAGGCCAATCCCAGACACCACCCCCAGCCTGAGCGGCGGCGCCAAGGGAATCCCGCTCCAGGGAGATCCCAGGCGGTCCAGCACCAAGCGGATCCCGCTCCAAGCGGATCCCGCTCCAAGCGGATCCTAGCTGATCTCCCCAGGGCGGCGCTGGGCGGATCCCTCGCAGGGCAGATCCCTGGAATATCGCACAGGGCTGCGATCCAGGAGGGATGATCCCACCGCGAGGGGGGTGGGGGGCGGGTGGCCGGTGTGTGTGTGTAACCCACCACCCCCGGGCTCCCCGCTGCCACACACTCCCCCCCCCGCCAAAGTTTATCCCCTCGCGGCGCCATTTTACCGGCGGGGAAACTTTCGGGCGGGCCGCTGTCAGCTGTCACCGCCCCCCCGGCCGCCGCCGCCGCCGCCGCCGCCTCCCTCCCCAGGATCCCACCCCGGTGTCCGCCGCCACCGCCCCCCCCGTGGTACCTTGTTGGTGGCCCCGGCGGGCGGCGGCGGCGGGCGGCGGCGGCGGCGGGCGGGCATTAGGACCGCGGGCGGGCGCGGGGGGTCCATGCGCGGAGCGGCCGCGGCCCGGCGGGGGGGGGGTGGGAGGGGGAGCGCGCTCCGCCGCGCGCGGCCCGGGGTCGGGCGCCGGCCTCTCGGCCACGCCCCCCCGGAGCCTCGCCATTGGCCGGGGCGCGCGCGCCGGAGCGCGGCCGCCGC
>NW_020956009.1:101647-215550 GCF_003031625.1 Empidonax traillii | reverse complement strand
ATGGCGAGGAATTAGGGGCCCCCCCCACCAGAAAGCGCCCCACCCCCCAAAATCCCGGCAGTTCCTTCAGACTTACCGGGGCGAAGCTTTCCAGTGTTAAAACTTCGGGGGGTTCCCCCCCCCCCCCAAAGCTTATGTCCCCCCCACCAAATTTTACGGCTGCCGATGAGTTAGAGGGGTTCTCCAAAAGTTGCAGTGCTCCCCACAATGTGATACTCCCCCAAAACGTATAGGGCCCCCCGAAAGTTCCCTCCGAAGCTTTAGACCCACTGGAAGTTGGCTATAGGGCTCCCCCAAAAGTTACAGTTTCTTTCTGCTGCAAAGGAGGTGTGGTCTGCGTTTTTGGGGTGGGAGGGCGGTCCCCAATCCCACCCGGAATGGCAGGGCTGTGTGTGGCGTGCCCGGGGTGCGTGGGGTACTGGGGGTGCTTGGGGTACTGGAATACATGGGATTCGTAGAGTGCATGGGGTGTCCAGGGCATGTGGGGTGCCCGGGGTGTGTGGGCTGTGTGGTGTACAGGGGGTCCTGGGGTGCCCTGGGTATGTGGGGGGCACGGGGCACTTGTAGTGTATTGGGTATTGGGGTCGGGGTGCTTGGGGAGCCCGGGCTGCCTCCCACCCGTGCTCTTCCTCACCTGCCCCGACTCCCCCGGGGCCGGGAGGGCCGGCGAGGGGCCACCAGGTCCTGCTGCTGCTGGATTGACCAACCCGCATTCTGGAGGCCGGGACAGAGTCCGTGTGTCTATGCCGGACGGTGGCCCCCGCCTGTCCCCACCCCATCTCCCCGTCTGCCCCCCGGCAGCCCTGGGCTGGCCCACACGGCTGATTTCCCGCGGCTCGGGCACTTTGGGGGTGCTGGGGGGGCACCCTGGGGATGCCCTGCCCGGGAAGGCGATGTTCCCAGCTTGCTTCCAGGGCTGCTTTGGCTGCACCTTGTTCCCTGCTCTGGTGGGAAAGGAGGGGGGATGGCTGCAGGTGCCGCTTCCACCTTGCGCCGTGTCCAGGTGCTTTCCTAAATGTGAAATAAAGCAGCAAACAGGGAAAGCCCCCACGTGCCCGGCCAAGAGCCCGGGTGTCACCCCGGGACTGCTGCCCGCGGGGTCCCCCTGCATGGAAGGGGGGAAGCAGCACCGTCCCCGGGGAACCGGGACACCCGCGGGGCCCCAAACCTGCGGGGGGAGGACAGGAGGAGGAGCGCAGCCGGAGCAGCCCTCATCCCCATCCTGTCCTGTCCCTGGGGTGTGTCCGGCCCCACAGCCCCCTTAGAGGGGCCCTGGAGGAGCCCGGGGGGCCCGGGGGAGGCTCCGCGGCCGCCCCTGCTCTGGTTTAATGGTTAACGGCGGCCGAAGCTCTGAGCTGGCGGCTCCGGCAGTTCCATTCGGTGTTGAGCAACTTCACGGGCATCGCCCGCCCTTGCAGAGAGTCCCCAGTGCCACCAGCCCGACCCCCGGCCCGGGCTGAGGGGGCGGGGGGGGGGTAGGTAAGGTGCCATCCCAAAATAGAACCATAGAATCTCCTGAGTTGAAAGGGGCACACAAAGATCACTGAGTCCAACTCATGGCCCTGCACGGGACACCCTCAAGAATCACCCAGCACAGCACCGTGCGGTGTGTAATGCATCTTGCAGCACCGTGCACCGTCCTGCAGAGTGCAGGACTGCACGGCAGCCCCGTTCGGCACCGTACGGAGTAAGCTGGGCTCCTGCTCGCTCCCTCTTGTGGGAACAGCACCGTTTAGCACCGTCCCTTGCAGCACCATCCCCTCTCAGCGTGACTTAGAGCCCCGTACAGGTCTGTGCCCGGGGCCCAGGAAGGGTGTTCCCAGCCCTACCTGCTCCCCTCGCTCTGACCTCAACCATCCCGACCAGATCCCCAGACCCCAGGCGACATTTTGCGGTGGATTCTTCATTCACTACCCAGATTTCGAGCCTGCGGGGCTCCAGGCACATTTTCTGAGGACTAGGCAGTTGATCTTTTGTTTGAGTCCAGCTCTCCCAAGTCCCACAGGAATTATGGGCACGCAGGCAGAAGATGCATTGGCCACCTCGGCTCTGCCAGAACAGGAGCTTTCCCTCCCCAGGTGCCATGCCAAGCCTTCCTTTCCCCATGGAGGTGGCATAGCCGTGCCCCTGGGGCAGCACAGGGCCCACTTCACCCCAGAGCAAAGCCGCTCTGATCCCACAGGGAGGTGACGCTCCTGTGTGAGGCCATGCAGCCCAAACCAGCTCCCAGGGGGTGCAGGTGGTGCAGGAGGGACCCAGCCCTGTGGGGTGGGTGATGGAGAAGGGGAGCAGGGGAAGGATGCGGGGGGAGCCGTTGCCGGGCTGGCAGCAGGAAGAGCGCGGCAGCACCGGCACCAGCCGAGTTCTATCGGGGCCCTCATCTCGCAGGGGGATGGGAGCAGCTCTCGAGCGGGCGCTGTGGTTTGGCGTCGAGCACGGGGCTGACGGAGGCTGGGGTGCCTGCAGCGGGGTTTGCTGAGCGCCGCGTTTTCGGTTTTAATCTCCTCACCTGCCGCGCTGTGGGGGCAAAGCTGCTGAAGGAAGGCGTGTGGCTTCCTGCTGCACGGCGTGGCACGGCACGGCACAGGGGCTGCAGGTTCCACCTGGCTCCAGCGAGCACCAGGCCACTGTGCCACCGTGCCAGGTAACCCCTAGCCAGCCGGGCTACAGCTGGGGAAGGCAGCGGTGTGACCGGGCCCACCATCATGTCATTGCCTGGGGGACACCGGGCATCCCTTGGGGCAGGGGTGTCCAATTCCCAATGGGGAGAAGAGGAGGAAAGTTTAAGCCCTGGGGTCTGAGGGTTGCACGTCCAACTCTCCCAAGCACTCAATTTTTGGCACACTGAGGCTGCAGGACGCATGGGGGTGAGGGGGAGGTGAGCAGGCAGCAAGTGCTGTGCAAATACGCCCTGATTTCTAACCCAACCCTGTGCAAAGCTCCAGAGGAAGTCCCTGCTCTGGCCCAGGCCATCCCATTTTGGCAGCTCTTGGTGGCTGCATGTCCCCATTTCGGAGGTGCCAAACCATCGATGCAGGGCGGGTGCACTCACAGGCATCCTGTGCCCAAAGGGGCTTTCCCAGCACCCAAATCACTGTGTCGCTGCTGCAGCAGCACCAGCCCCCAGAACCACGGATTTAGATCCAGTTTAGGAGTGTTAACACCCTCTCAACCTTTTAATGGTGTTTGGGTGATGGCTGCCCACAGAGACACCCTTGTGTGAGTCTGAAAGGGTGGGAGTGGGAGAGGGAGGATGGAGCAGAGCCCACAGTCCACACACTGCCACAGTCCGTAATCCACATGGTGGGATTTCTGGATTGTCCTGTGCAGGGCCAGGAGTTGGACTCACTGATCCCTTGTGGGTCCTTTCCAATTCTGGATATTCTATGATTCCATAGAAGCACATCTCCTCATAACAAGAGATATTCTGTGATGGGAGCAAAGTCACTCAGGGCTTCCTAGGGGCTAGAGGGGGCCCTCCTCTCCCCCAGGCAGCGGGAGGAGGACAGAGACCCTCACCCTGCCTCAAAACAGGGCTAGTCCCCACCCTGTTCCCTTCTTGGTGGTACCACCAGCCCTGTCCCACTGGGGTCCCACACAGCACCCAGCACCCCCAAACTCCCCATCTTGGGGCATCCCACCATCAACCTGCTGACACCAGCTGGGCTGGGGTGGGACAAGGACACTTAAAGAAAAATAACAGAAATATATACAGAGAGCCTGTGCAGGGATGCCCCAGGGCTGCAGGTGCCTGTCCCTGGGCACTGACAGCGTCCAGCCGGGGTGGGACCCCCCTGTGGCACTGACCCCAATTCCAAGGGGGCTATAGGTTGGTGATGTAAACCTCCAGCCCGTTGGCTGTCGTCCGGGTGGAGGCTCTCCGGGGCTCCCCTGCCCAAATGTCCCCAACGCTCTCGTACAGGTTCTCAGGGACACTGGTCTTCCCCAGCCTGTCCCGTTTCGCTGGCTTCTTCCAGTTCATGTCCACAGCCTCGTAGTCGGGGTCGGGGCCACGGCCCTGAGCAGTCCAGGCTCTGTCATTGATGGATTCATAGCAGGGGTCAGAGGAGCCTTGGGCTGACGGGGTCCAGCACCCTGCTGGGGCACCCTCCTGCTGGTGGGGGGGTGGCCAGCCAGAACCCGCCTCCCTTGAGGCCCTCAGGGTCGATGCAGGGACCTGGGATTTCTTCTTGGTGGCTTTGCACACTGTCGAGTACATCTCTTCCAGCTGCAAAAGGAACTTTTTTGGGTGGGGGTTTGGGGGCGATTCCTGCCCACTGTAGGGTATTCCCGTGCCTGTGACCCCTCCCTTTCCCCCCCAGATTATCACAGCCCTCCAAGAGGATCCTGGCAGTGGATTAACTGTTGGGGATCCCACTTTCTGTGCAGCCCAGGGAGCTTTCTGTGGGGCACAGGGAGCAGCATTGTGGGCATCACCTGCCCCCTGAGGTTTTGGTTTCATTCTAACCCCCCAAAAATGCAGTAGCCTAACTTATATCCTGCTCCAAACTCAGGGAGGCAGGGAATTACATGACCTGCTCTGCACCCCATCCCTGATGCCCCCCAAAGTTGTACCTTGGCCCGGGGGGCATTGCCTGTGCCATCCCAGCATTGCTGTGCTCCAGAGGGTCCTGCCATGGCCCCATCCTGCACCTCCACAGCCACCACCTTCTTCACCTTATGGACACAGGCGTAATCGGCCGCCCCGTGCCCCACCCGCAGGGGGGACAGCTGGGTGCCAGTGGGTGTGAGGGACACGGGGGTGTCATCCCCCCCCACTGCCAGGGACTCATAGACGGTGTCTGCTGCTGGTTTCCGCAGTGGGGTGAAGAGCAGGTTGGAGTAGGTCTGGTCGGGGGCCGGGGATGTGGCGGGGGGCTCGGGGACAGGGATCCGGGGCAGCTCGCGGTGCAGGAGGCCAGAGCTGGGCAGGGACTCAGCTCCGGGGGCTGCAGGACAGGGGAGGTCCAGGCTGGCCGGGCGCTGGGCTGCAGGAGAGGAGAGGAGACGAGGGGACATGGGGGAGGC
Organism: Empidonax traillii; assembly: GCF_003031625.1. Taxonomy (NCBI): domain Eukaryota; kingdom Metazoa; phylum Chordata; class Aves; order Passeriformes; family Tyrannidae; genus Empidonax; species Empidonax traillii. The sequence goes on along the minus strand of NW_020956009.1, from coordinate 210,522 downwards.
AGCACCACCAACCGCTGTGCCAGCACCACGCCGGCACCGCAGCACGGCTGCACACATCGTGGTGTGCTCCCCGGGCAGTGTGGGCACTGCAGGCACTTGCCAAGGGCCACCAGCCCCGTCGGCTTCCCCGGCCCCACCACCACTCACCGCTGTCTCTGGCCTTCAGCCGGTACAGCTCGTGCAGCTTCGTGTCCGACTTGCTGAGCGATCGCAGCTGTGTCTGCCGGAGCAGGGACTGCAGTGGGGGAACACAAACTCTCAGCTTCGTGTCTGGGAGCTGGGGGTCCCAGAGCCCCCCTCTTGGGGTTGATCCTGTCCCCCAACATGTGCTTACCTCATCCACCAGTTTCACCCCATCCGGAGCGACCTTCTTCCTGCCCTTGCTGTGGGGAGAAGTGGAGCTGAGCTTGAGGTGGGTGGACAAGCCAGGGGTAAGGAGCAGGTGCCTCAGGACCCCAGCCTGCCATCCCCCAAACTCACATCTCCCTGCTCCTTCCCCCGCCCTGCAGCAGGGTCTGTGCTGGCTGGGAAGGTCTCAGTTGCAGCCTGCACTCCACTGAGCTGTGCTGGGCACCACTGGCACCACCCTCAGCATCACCCATCCTGCTCACAGCTCAGCCCTCTCTGGGTTGCTCCTGTGAGGTTTTTGGCTGCAGGGGGTGTCCCTGGGCACTGGGGTACAGGGCACTGGGCTTCTGGGCGAGCAGCAATGGCAGTGGTCCCAGCTCAGGAAGGGCACACATGGGGTCTCGACGTGTGGCCACCAAATGCCACCGAGGGGCCCCAATCCCCATCCCAGTGCCAGGAGGGAAAGCAGAGGGGCTGCAGGCAGCACGTACCGTCTGCAGGCAGCACACAGGGCACCCAGGTAGACCAGGCCACCGAGCAGGGCCAGGGCAGCGCCAGTCAGCAGGAGTGGGGTCCCCACCGGCCCCTCACCCCTGGCAGCAGCCATGGGGGATCCCCTTCCAACACCACCGTGGGGCTGAGCTGTGGGGAGAGAGAACATGAGCTGGGGTGCAGCCGGGCACTGCCGGGCTCACCACAGCACGAAATGGTGCTCCAGGACTTGAGAGGCCGCTCTGGAGGGGGACATGCACTGGGTGTCCCATTTTCTGGCCAGTGGTTGCCTTTCCCAAGGGTCACCGTGGAGCCTCCAGTGCCCCACCTAGTGTGGACACCCAGCAGCAGGTGCTCTGCCACCTCCCAGGAAAACTTTTGGTTCCTTTTGAAAAAAACCAACCCAGCAAACCCAATGAGATTCAAGCTCCCAAGTTGCCACTGAGATACTGAAAAGAAGATTGCCAGGGGCCCCAGAAAACCTCTGAAGACACCCAAAAAGTGACAGGGTGCTTTCTGGGAACACCAGGACACCGCCTGGGCTGTGGGATGGAGGTGACACCACTCCCAAGCCTAGGGGAGGCCAGACAGGACAGGCAGATGATTCAGCTTCCCAGACATGGAGAGAGCTTCAACCTCACAGCCACCTCTTCCTCCTCTTCCTTCTCACACCCCAGGACACCCTCTGACTGCAGCAGGTCTCACACAGACCCCACCTATCCTCTGCCACCACAGCCTCGGGTCAGCTGCTCTCTGCTGTGACATGGGAGCAGACAACGCCCAACCTTTCCACCACTTCCCTCCGCCTAAAGCCATGCTTTGCTCCAATCCCACCCCTTGTCCCTTCCCTTCCTCAAGGGAAGTCCTTCCCTGCAAACCGCAGCAGTGGCAGGGCCAGAGCAAGCGGTGCAGAGGCACGAAGGTGCCGGGGAGCCCGACACAAAGTGCAGATGCTCCCCAGCCTGTCAGGATCACTCCCAGGAGGCTCTTGGTGACCCCAGTCCCACCATCCCCATCCCTGCTCTGCCGTCAGCACTCTGCAAACCCAAAGCAAAAGCTGACACGGCTTCACCTGCCCCAGCGTCGACGGTGGCCGCGGCTCCCAGCTCTGCACAGCTCAGCTCTGTGCACCCCACGCTCCAAAAAGGGCTGGGCTGTGACCCACACCCGGGAGACGCCGAAAGGAGGCGGAGGCAGTGGCAGTTCCCAGCCCAGGAGTGAAGCCCGGCTCCAAGAAGCCACGGAAGCTGATGCAGAGGGGGCCAGCAGGGTCCCCACGCAGAGCTGGGCAGGACAGGTTCCACCAGCACAGCTCACTCTCTCAAATGTCACCATCTGGATGACAAAGGCCAGGCGAGCTCCGGTGAGGAGCCACCCTGCCTCATGTGAATCTCAGAAGCTTCAGCAGCTCCATGGCAAGCAGGGCAGTCCATGCCCGTCGTCCCCACTGCCCTGACCTCCATGTCACGCTGCATTTTCTTTGGAACATCTTTTACCCCAATAACTGGCAGGTCTCTGCCCACTCGCAGCACCCTTTTATCCAAGAGCACCCTGTTATCTGAGAACTTCCCATGCCTTCGGAAACTGCCCTGACTGAAGCTTGAACCCTGGAGAGCAATTAGTTCAAGGTAGAAAGTGAGACAGCGAGTTTTTAGGGACTAACCAGGCTGGACAGACTGGCTTAGATCAGAGCTGGGAAGACAAGGCTGCTCCCTCTCCAACGACGTTTTAATTAGACAAGACAGGTTTTCTGTCTGAGCATACATTAATTACACGGATTACCTGCAACAGGGCCGTCGTGTTAGACAGAGCCTGGAGCTCCTCGTTGGACTGGCTCAGCTCATTAGAGTGATGGGATCACAGGCTGCAGGAGCTGCCGTGCTCAGGGCAGAGCCGAGCAGGCTCTGGGGTTCAGCAGACAAAGTTCTAACGAGGAACGACAGTCGGGAACTGGTGTGATGTCGGAATCGCGGTGGGAGCTTTCAGCATGCTGAGGCAGGCACACAGGGGGCAGCGGGGGGATTTCCCATCCCTGAATTTTTGAGACTGGAGAAGGGAGAGGCTTCCTGAGTGGAAACGAATACAGAGAAATTCATCTGACCCACTCAGTCGTGCAGGTGGGTGGTTGCTCCTGGATTTCTGACCAGTGAAACTGCCTGTTGCAGGATCAACACTCACTGAGAAAAGCCACTTTGGACAACCAGTTGGGCCTCCCAAAACTACGCATTTGCAAGCAAAGCTCAGTGCCCGCCTGAAGCCGCTCGGGTAGGACCGAGCAGGTTTGCAAGGCAAAGTCTCAACCAGACCTTCCGAAACCCACACCTGAATTTCCTGCCAATAAAGTTATCGATCTCCCAGTCCTGGGGCTGTTCCCCCGGGGCAAGGAGGCTCAGCAGACGAGGTTTCACAACGTGCCGGCTCCGCAAGCCCGGGTGGCTTTGAAGGCGAGGGGGGCCACAGCCGTTTCGTACGTGCGACAAACACCCACGGCCCAGGAGGGATAACTCCCCCCCTGTGACACTCCAGCACGGGCACTGTAAAGGGCAGACGGTTTGTTAGCTCCAGGATGTGGGAGTTTTTTGTGACTCCTACGAAAAGTACAAGTTCCTCAAGCCGGGTTTCACGAAAACAAGATCAACTGCACTGCAAAACTCGGAGCTGCTGCTGATTCTGCCCGACCTCTGATTCATCTCCCCAGATAAAACCACACAGTTTTCAGTGCAGGGTGATGAGCAGAAAGTCTGTGAAGCTACTCAAAGCCTGGTTTTTGCAAGAAACCAGGGGGAACATTTTGAGCTGATTTCAATCAGCGACTGCGCAGCGACGGCTGCAGCGACCTCCTCTCGGGTACCTGGGGGAGTTGTGCTGCAAAAAAGGCCCAAGAAGCAGAAGTAATTGTTTTTTTTCTTTTTAATTATGAAAAATGAAGCCCCTGTTACAGTTAGCCACAACACTGAATCTGCCCTAGACCGTGGGGTGCAATTAGTGATTTTTAAGACAATTTCTAACACAGAGCAGGCATGAGATCTCACCCACTTCACTCATCTCTGCAGCGGGAAGGAGAGATTTCATGGTCAAACACCTCTGGAGGCATTTCATTTAGAAAGGACCAACTCTATTTCTAAATGCCAGACCCAAAAGTCCCCAAGCTTGGATGCACGCTCCCAGCTGCAGTTCTGATGGCTGCTCACGTGCTGGAGTGGCATCTGAGAAAATACGGCTTTAAAACCTCCATTTAAGTGATCACCCACCCACACTGTGGGGCTTTTCTCCAGGCTGTCAGGGCGTTTCTTTCCTCCTGCCCTTCCCTGATCGCCGGACACTCACTCACTTGGGCAGAGAAATGCTCTTCTAAGGCAAAAACCTGCTGGACAGATTTTCGGCAGGGCTGAGCCACAGCAGGACACCAGTGGAGAGCTCGGATCTGCCCTTATGGGAAGCCAGATTCCAAATTACAGAACGTATTAAGGTGATACGTGCCTATTTGAGAACCACCTGCCTACCACAGTGGTTTTCTTGCCACACATTCTGTCGTTGTGCATAACCTCAGGTTTACAGAGGACAGTTTCAGCGACCACACTCTCAAGCCTCCTCACCCACAGCTCAACACAAGCAAAACTCCAGTCCCCCTCCCCACAACACAACTGAAAATTTTCCTATTGAAAAAAAAAAACCAAAAAAACACAACACCCCACACCTCCTAACTCAACTCATTCATCCCAAAAACAGATGGCTCCCACTCAGCCTCCAGACTCCAACCACGGGATTCCAGCAGCGCTGCCGACCTCCAGCACCTTTTCTTCCCTCTGAAGCCCAGCAGCAGAGCACAGAGCGGCACACATCCTCCAGAAGTGGCACACAGCCTTCAGCCCAACTAGCAAGGTTTAACCCAGCAGGTGCTTCCCCAGAGCAGAGTAGGAATCCTGCCTGTCCAGTCTAGCCAGCTGCAACAGCACCTCCATCGACGCTGTGACTTCCCTATACTCTCGAAGGGTCTTAAAGGATTCCCCCCTCCCTGTTTAGCTGCAGATTCCCCAGACTGGAAAGCCAACAGCACTTACCCTGCAGGAACTCAGAGGATGGTGGAGCACAGGGATCCAGTCATGCTCTCCTCTTCGCCAGCCAGCCTGGAGAACTCCATTTCTTTTATCCCACCGAGTTAATCCCAATCAGGGGTTCCTGTGCCTTTTGAACCCACTGAGCTCTCCCAGTCCCGAGCTCTGGGAGGAACAGCTGGCTCTGAGCACACACGGAGCACACACACCCCGCAGCTTCCTGGCCTCGGAGGTGGTGGCTTCACCCCGGGGTAGGCTGGGTCTGTGCTGGCAGGCTCCCGGCACAGCAGCACCCTCTGCCCCCGCCCGGCCCGTCTGGGTGCTCAGGGCAGTATCAAGGAAAGAATGGGGCGCCCCAGATCATCATTACCTTGCAAATGAGCAATGCCTTACATGGAGAGAGGGGAAAATAAACACCGACTTTATTCATCGGGGATGTGGATCTGTTGGGTGGGAGGCGGCAGCCACTGGAATAGGAGACTGGCAAGGCAGGGCTTGTGGAAATCCCAAGGAAGGGCACGATGCCACTGAGCTGAGACACAGGGCTAACACACCCAGCTCCTAAAGGGATGATGTTATTTAGTCACAGACCACAAAATAAACCCAAAAAATTTCTCTGCCCAGGTCAGATCCCCAGTCACGGGCCACTTCAGTGAGCACCCATGCCAAGCTGGGCACACATCAGTCCTTGTCACCACTCAACACTCGAGTGTGGGAAACAAACAGTCACTTGGGAGGGAAGGGCTCTGAGCAGCCATTGTTAAACCCTAGAGCTGAGCCCCCGTTCGTGGAGAACAGGAATTCAGAACAATGAGGATCCTACGGCCAATTCCATTAGGAACTGATGGATGCTGAAGTGCCCAAGGCAGCCCCTGCCAGTTCCACATCCACAGATTGATCCAGGTGCTCCCACAGGCTTCCTGAAGATGTTCATCTCGTCTGGTTTTGCTGCCTCGCTGTGTTTTCGGAGGTGTGTCTGCAGCAATGCGAAATCCCACATGACTTGAACAGCCCTGATTGTATCTTCCTCAGCCTCAGATTTTCTGGTTAGTTTGGCAGCCTGGCCCTGCAAGCAGGCACAGCCCTGCCCAGGCTGACAGTTTTACAGGCTTCTTAGGCACAGATAAAAAAAGGGGGTACTAAAGGAGTAAACCTTTTCATGAGAAAAGTGACTCACAGAATAAAAGAAAATCAGTTTCTTAAACTAAGAAAAAACTGTGTCCTTAAGATACTGGCATGAATTGCAAATTTTTTTTTTTAAAAATAAGCCTTTACAATGCACAAATCCCACCAGAAACAGTCTGATGAAACCACCATCTCCTCTGGGGCAAGGATTGGCTGCAACCAATGCAGAATGTAACAGATGGGAGAGAACAACCTTCCTGTCCAAAGACTCTCCATGGTGCAGGGAAGGGCACTTGGCTTGCCTGTGCTGCTCCCAGCCCAGCCCCAATCTCTCCCACTGCAGGGCTGCACAGTGGACACATACAGATCCTGCTCCTTGTGCTCATCCAGGGCCCAGTCCAACCTGCACCTGGGTCCTGAGGTTTTTTAGTAAAAGGACCTGTGTTCAGTGAGCCACCTCGGACAGAAAAACCCAACTGATGGTCACAAAAATCACAAGGCTCCTCGTGGAGTTGTTGCTAGTGTTTGGGAATCCCATTACACTGCTGGCTTATTCCCCCACTGTTGGCACTCTACTTGTGGACCCACACAGCCTTCCCTGCCAAGCCAAATGAGTTTAGGCTACAGCATGTCCTGGGATACTCTTACAGTCAAACTGCTGAAATCTGATCCTCGAGGCCGCTGGTTCCCACCTCTGAGCTGCCAGTTTTCTGCCTATTCCTAACACTAAGGCTACAAAGAACTGCTCCCCCCAAAAACTGGAGCCCTCAGATAAACCCCACAGTAAAAACCAGAAGGCAGAGAGCAGCTGAAGCACTTTGCCTTTGATGTTTTCTCCCAGCACACGCCTTTTCTGCTTTGCCAGGCCGTGCTCTGGACCCTGCCTGTACCTGTGCTCCTCAGGGGGGCTGCAGGCAGAAGCCACAGCTGATGGCAGGATGTGGGGCTGTCCAAGCCCCCTCAGCTGCTTTGCAGCCAGCAGTGTTATCACCTGAGCAGCCACTGACTCTGGATGGAGGTGCTACCGCAGGGAAAACGGAGGAAAAAAGTGTGCAAGAGAGCAGAGAATCATATTTTGTACAGCCAGTCCTCATCCAAGGCCCAGCTCAGGGAATGCTTTGGGGGCTGGACGGATCTGTACTTCCCCCTCTCCAGTCCCAGCAGAGCTCAGAAGCATCCAGAAACTGCTGCTTTTCCACCCAGTTTCAGGCTGGGCAGCCTGAGGCCCAGAGGATCAGGATGGCTCACCCAGGCTCTGAGGCCAGGAGCACTAGAAGGACAATCCCTGCAGTCCAATGCCTTCCTCAGCACCTTAGAACTCAGTCATCTTCTTGTGGGTTTCTGCTTTCTTCTGCTCCCGCTGCAGCCTGGCTTCCTGGGCCTGCAGCTGCCCCAGCTTCTTGTGAGCATTTGCCAGCTTCTCCTCCAGCCTGGCTGCAGCAACACTGTGCCTGAAAGCAAAAAGCACGGTGGCAATGTCATCCTGCGTGGCAAGATCAAAGGATCGTCCTCATCCCAGGACGGTTTGCCCCTTCCTGTAGGATCAGCACAAGGGACCTGCTAAAAGCCGGGAAGAACCTGATGCTTTGCACAATTTGGGCTAGAAAATTTCCTCCTGGGATGCTCAACAGCAACGTTGCAGTGGTGGGCACGAGAAAGAAAGGACTCTAACACCTTTCCTCAGAGAGCTCCTCTCTTTCCCACAGCCTGAATTCCAGCCAGACACATCTGCCAGTGTCCAAGATGGCCTGAAGCACACACTGAACTCTCTCCTCCACACGTTTCACTTGTTTCTCCCACAACCCATTTCAAGCCCACCCCTTCCCAGAAGCACCAAGAACTCGGTCCCAAAGGGAACGTTTTCCTACCGCCCGGTGTTGCGTTCCAGGGCCTGCTGGATTCCCCTGATATCCCTCAGCGTTTGTTCGATCTCCTCCGCGGTCTGGAAGAGGTGGACACTCAGGACTTTCCTGGTGCTCTTGCTGGCGTGGTAGATCTCCTTGCTGTTCCTCTGGGGCAGGGCCATCCCTCCAGCCTTGTCCCCAGAGCTCTTCCCACGCAGCTTCTCGTTCAAAAAGTCAAACACGTTCCGGGGGGGCTTCCGGCCGCCCGACTGTCCGGAGCTGTTTCCCTTTGCTCGGCATTTCCTCGATTTGCCTGGGTCCAGCTTCCCCTGCTTCTTCTTCTGAAGCACCTCAGCACACTGGTCCAGGGACTTCCCTCGAGGAAGCACCACAGCCTGCACTGGCTCCACTCTGCCCTGAGAATTCTTCCCTAACCCTGAGGAGAGAAACCGAGTGATTACACCAAGTGAGGACATCCCCTCTCACAGTCACCTCCCACCACGGGCTCACCTTGACACCTCACAAGCTTAGAACAAGCAAACAGGCTTTTGAGGTACCAAAAGCTGCAAGCGCTGTCCAAGCAAGGGGAGCAGCAGCAAAGGCCAGGCCTGGAGCCTTTCACAGCGGGAGATTTGTGATTCCAAGCCCGGGGCCATCTGCCAGGCCGGTTTCTGTGAAACCAGGCTCAGCCTCACATTCTCAGCTTCTCCAGCCAGGTTCCACTTAAAACTGGTTTGGTTCCTCTGGGAGAACCAGAGACACACAGGCAGCAGGGCTGCCCTCCCAGAGCCCCCAAGGCTCGATGCAATTTGGGTGGGGAGCAGCGGGTTCAGCAGGCTTTGAAGTCTGTGTCCAGTGCCAGGAGATGTGCTCAACACAGACATCAGAAGCTTTGCAGATCAGCTCCCCTCCACCTACAGCCTCCCGACGCTCACACAGCAGTTCTCACGGCTTTGATCGCCAACTTGACCGTGGTTCCAGTGTTTGCCATTACCATACAGGACTTGCTGCCCCACATGCCTGTACTTCCATGGAATAAGTCATCCCTCTTCCCTCTAACATCACTGTGTTCTATCGCATTGCTCGGGCCTCGGCCAATGGGCCCTTCAAGCACGGCAAAGTTCTGGCTTCATCCTCCCAAATCTTGCTTTTTTTTTTTTTTGCTAACAGCCCCAGGACCACCTCCTCCCCTTACCTTTTCCAAACTCATATCCCATCTGAACAAGCAGTTTGGAGCCAATGCCACGAGTGTGGGCTTCCCAGCCACCGAAAGAAGAGCTGCACGCAGGAGTCCACTCCCCGTTCTCTGGAACTCCGGAATCTATCACTGTGAGCACAGGAGAGGAAATCAGTGAAACACAGGAACAAAGCTGCTCTGCAAAACCCTCGTGGGGGCCAATCACACAGCATGAAACCCCCTCGTGGGGCAGTACAAGTCACTTCTTCCACCCTAAAATCATTTGGCCGCTCCTCCAGCCCTGCTTGGTTCCTACTGAATCGTCACCTTCCACGAACACTGCACAGGGAGTGACAGAGATCTCAATTTAATGCACATACCACCTCCCAGATCTGAGCACAGTCACCCAGGAGTTTTATGCTTCCTTTCCATCCTTCCATGATGGTGACACAGACTGACACACACATCAGAGTAAAATCTGGCACAATGGCACATAACAATTATCCTGTGCCTCCAGCTCCTGCCTCTGGTCCGAGGCTCCTCTGGGCCACGGTGCTAATTCTGTGTTATCAGGATCCAATAACCTCTCTTGGGTTAAATGTTAAGAGCTCTAGGACATGACCCTGTCCCTGTGACACTGCTGTGGCACCAGCACAGGGACAGGGCTGCCTGTGCAACCTCCAAGAAGTCACTTGGAAGGACCCAACCCTCAGTTACTGGGATCTCACACTCCTGGGTCATGAAGCTGCAGAGAGATGAGGGAATCTCCTGATTCACTTTTTAGCTCAACTCAGGCAGCCACGTAAGAAACAGGCTCTGAGCTTGGAACTCTGAAATATCACACCCTCGTGGAAGTTCCCATGGAAACCTCCAGCCTTCATTAGCCCAGTGATTTGCATAAAACAAAGATTTTTAGATGGCAGCTGTTACATAACAGGTAATTACTGTTCTCTACCTTTCAGGAACACATTAAGAGATGAACTGCTCTTTCATCAGAGGTGAGACACTCGCAGGGAGAGCTCCAGGACAGCCATCCAGTCCCAGAGAAAGGCAGACTAAGATCACAAGAAGCTTTTTGCTCATGTCCTCCTCTCTCTCTCACCTTTGGCATAACCAGAATCATCGACACTGTCCTCGTCAGATTCAGACCCAGCAGCATCTTCACTTCTCAGTGGGGGGATGACACTGTCCCCTTCTACCACAGCCTCCTTGAGCAGCAGGGAGTCAAACTTCACTGTGTAGTAGCCACTGTCCACATCTGCAGAAGCAACAGCAAGGACAGGAGCTCCTGTCAGTCCCCAGCACACAGGGGGCTAAGCCAGATTCAGCTCCAGTGGAACAACATGGGAGCAGGGGAAGGTCCAAGGAGCATGTTTTTAAGAATTCTGGGCTTAATTTGTGCTTTTTATTTCTGTCTGGGAGGGAGAAGCCCCGACTGCAATGAAAAGCCACTTCCACAATGACTGTGTTGATACCTGAAGGTTTATTTCTATAAGGGAAGAGAAATGGAATTTAGGAGAAGTTAGACTTGCCCCCCTCTGAATTAATAACAGTTAAAAGAAAGTCAGAAAGAGGCAATAAGCCCTGCTTCTTCCCAGGACACAGGGAAGCCTGTATGAGCAGCTGCTGGGCAGGGCCAGCTCCTCTGGTTTTTGTTTAAACAAGAGCAGATTATTGCAATTCTCACCTAATATGCATGCAAATTCCTGCAGGACCAGCCTCTTCCTTTTCAGAGCAGTTAATGACCTTGCACTCATCTCCTTTCCACATTCCTGCCCTTTATGTCTCCTTTCCATCCCACACTCTCTTTCCCAAGTCTGACACCACTCAGACTGTTGCCCCAAGATTTTCAGCTCAGCCACACAGTTCACCATTCTTCTGTCACTAACCACAACAGCCAAGCTTCCCATCCTCATCACCATCAGCCTCCACCTTCCCCCAGGGCCCCTCACCAGTGATTCTGGCCGTGTACCATATCCCATCGCTGTGCTTCGCCAGGCAGGCTGAGCCCACCCCCAGCGAGCTCAGGTCAGGCTCCTGGAAGGGCTGGAGCTCCTCCACAGACACCACCTGGCCATGGGAAAACCTGCAGGGAAGGAGGAACAGGAATCTTTAAATTAAAACCCCTTCCCTCCCTAAAGGAAACGTCCCAGTGATGAACCTCCCCCCTGGGGCACTGGGGAGGTTTGACCACATTGTTGTTGCAGTTCCACAGCTCGTTCGTGTTTCACCTCAAACGTGGCTTTTATGCCACGTAACCAAGCAAGGATCCCACCCTGGAGAATTAAAATTCCTTGCTAGTCACACATCCAGTATGAAAGTTCATGTCCTTGGAGATGAAGAGGATCAGAGACAGGCAGGGCTCCAGCCCATCCACCTTCACTGTCCCCTCAGGCTGCTCCAGGCCCTTCCCAGTGAGGATCCCCCAAAAATGGAGCCTCTACAACCTCCCTGTGCAACTGGAATGTGTGCACTATCCAGAGGCTTGGGTGTTTTATTTAAAACACTTGATCAGCTGTTAATTTACCCACTCTACATCTCTGCAGCTTTCCCACGGGATTTCCCACTTCAACTCTGCATCAGCTAAAAGGAAACAGCCCAACTGATGCCACTGCTCACCACAGCACGTTTCAAAAACACAAAGGCACAGTTTCACTGGGTAAAAAGAGCAACACAGGGCACTTTAGGAGGTGGTTCATCCCTCCCACCCCCCTCTCTTTACCGACAGTTCTCCTTAAATCTGCACTTGTCGTCCAGGAAGAACGGGCAGGGCTTCAGGGACTTGTGGGTCGGGTACAGGTAGAGCACCCTGACCCCTGCACTGCCATCCTCCAGTTCCTCTGTCCCCACTATCATGGCATTGTGGTACTCCAGGGTCCCCCAGGAGCTGTAGTAGGGGGCTTTAACCTTCATCCCACTCAGCTCCTCCTCCTCTTCCTCCTCCTCCTCCCTCTCTAACTCCTCCTCCTCTTCGCTGCACTTGGATTCATTTTTATCACCAGTTTCTCCCCCTCCTTCCGAGGAGTTCTCGTTGTTATTCCCTGGAGGCTCCTCGTCTGCTCCAAGGCCAGCAATGGCTTCCTTAAAAGCAGCGTATTCCTCATCCTGGGCAGAGCTCTCCACGCTGGGATCGTGCCCCGGGACACCTGCCGGGGAGGAGGAGGAGGCATCTGCGTCCAGAGTGGCCAGGAGTTTGCTCTTTTTCACAGCCACCAGGCTGGACTCGGTCAGTTCGATCAGCTGCTTCAGGTCCTCCTGCAGCTGCACCAGGTCCGAGTGCTGCGACGGGTCCTGGCCGGCCCCCAGCGCCAGCTCCACCTGCTCCAGCTGCGCGTTGTAGGTGTGGATGGCCGCTTCCAGGCTCTCCTCATCCATTATGGGCACAACGGAGGCGCCTTTGCCCGCGGGAACTCACAACACGTCCAGCGTTTACTTAAGAACTCTCCGGATAACGAGCCCGCAGAAGCGACGTCCACCCGCCGTCCCGCTCCTTCTCTTGGGATTCATCAGGGCGATGGTCCCGCTGGGAACGGGAGACGGGAGAGTCCGAGGAGAGGCCGGGCCCGGCCCTGCCTTCCCCCGCCACGGCGCCGCTCAAGCCCGCCGGGCGCCGCTCCTCCCGCGGCCCGGGCTCTCCTCCCGCGGCCCGGGCGCCCCCGGGGGCTGCGGCACCTCCCTGGAGCCCCGCTCCGCCCTCAGCGGCACCGGGCCCTGCGAGCCCCCGCCATGACACCCGCCATGGCACCCGCCACTTCCGGCCACGGCGCACCCACTTCCGCTAACGCGTCATCCCCTCGGCACCGGGGCGGGCGGTGTCGCTGTGCATTCTGGGAGTTGTAGTCCAGCGAACGTCCCCGCACCGGCCCGGCAGCGGCGCCGGGACTACAATTCCCAGAGCTCCGCGCGCGGCATGGCGGTACCCGACGGTGCCGGGGAGTCGTGAGGGGAGGCGGTGGCGGCGGCTCCGGGACCGGGTGAGGAGCCTCGGGCTTCGGGTTCTGGGCTCTGAGCCTCGCCCGCCGCGCTCGGAGGGGGCGGCAGCGGCCGCGGCGGGGGCACGGCTGGACTTGGGGAGGACCTGCCGGGCCGGGACCTGGCGCTGGGCCTTGAGGGGGAAATGGCGGTGAGGGCCCTTGTCCGTCTTCAGCCGTGTCAGGCTGTGTCAGGGAAGAAGGAGGGGGATCTCCTGGATTTGGGGGGGATCTCCCGGATCAGGGAGGAGCGGGCCGGCGGTCGGGCACGCCCGGGATCACTCGACATCACGTCGCGGGCGGCAGGAGCTCCCCACTCGCACAGCTGGAGGCGAAGGGTCCCGATCCCACCTGTGGGGGCGAAGCCCCCGCGGCCTGAGGTGCCGTGTCCTCCCTGGCCATGAAACCCCCGATTCCTTCTCTGGAGCGCTTTTATCTCCCTTTAGGCGACGGTATTTGACTTCAAAGTGATCGCTTCACCACGCACTTGCTCGAGAGTCTCTGCCTTGAGGTTCCCTTCACCTGTGTTTGAACAGGGGGGTTGTTCCAATGGCTTGTGAGTCAGCTGGAGCACTTGGTGCCAGTGCTTCCTGCAAAGCTTCTCTGCCCTGTGTGTGCAAATCCAGCAGCAGAAAACACAACAAGTGTTGGCTGCTGCAGGTGCTGTGCCTTCAGGTTGCTCTGCCCTCGCTTCAGCCAGCGGAGACCCCAGGGTGCTTTTGTAGGGATTGGGAACAAGGAGGGGAGACACAGACCTTGAGCCCTTTGCAAGATAATCCCTCCCTCGTGTGCGTTTGAAAACTTGATCTGGAGCCATTTTCACGATCTCTCTTGGATCTCTGATTTTCCCTGGGCTTTCCCCCCAAGGGTGAGAAGTTACTGATGGAGGAGCAACGTCGTTTATTTGTCCGGGAGTTGGGAAGAACTCGTGCTGTGGAATGAGAGGCTTTAGGGAATGACCTGTTTGTTAATGAATTCTTGGTATTTTTATTTTGCAGGAGCAGGATGTATACACTGCTGTCAGGGCTCTATAAATACATGTTCCAGAGGGATGAGTACTGTGTCCTGATCCTGGGTTTGGACAATGCTGGTAAAACCGTAAGTGCTGTTTATCACCATTGCAGGTCAATCTTCCTTCAGCTGTATCATCAGTTATTTTAGTGCCGTCACACCAAACAGTCAACTTTTTCCCCATTACTTAAATTTAGCACCAGCTTTCAGGGATGTGGCTGAGGCTTTGGTAATCCCATAATCACCTGTGATCCCTTCTTTCCTTGCTAAAATAGGGAGCAAGGAGAGTGGTTTGTCCAGAATTAGGTAGGGCAGTATCTGCTCTGGCAGGATTCTACAGAAATTAAAAGGCAGGTTCGGGGTAGGATTGTCTCAACAAGTAAAATATTTGGCAGTAAATACTTTGTCTTATTCCTTTTCAGACCTTCCTTGAGCAAACTAAAACCCGATTTAACAAGAACTACAAAGGGATGAGTTTGTCCAAAATCACAACCACTGTAGGCTTAAACAGTAAGTAAATCTGTTTGGAATTTTTTCAGCTTTCCTGCACAGTTGGGCAACAGCTGGTTCTTGTTTGAAATAGTTTAAAATTAACAAGGGCAGAATAGTTTTCACTGGATTGTCTGTCCATCTTTCCCTCTAGTTGGGACTATTGATGTTGGCAAAACTCGGCTGATGTTCTGGGATCTTGGCGGGCAGGAGGAACTCCAGGCACTTTGGGACAAGGTTAGAGATGTGGAGTTATTTTATTTTAATTTATTTTATCTGTGCAACTTGACCAGACAAGCTGTGGCTGCCCCATCCCTGGAAGTGTTCAAGGTCAGGTTGGATGGAGCTGGGAGCAACCTGGTCTAGTGGAAGGTGTCCCTGCTCATGGCAGGGGTTGGAACTGGATGAGCTTTAAGGTCCCTTCCAACCCAAACCATTCTGTGTTTTCTTTTAGAAGTAGTTTTGTCTCTTTTAGAACTGAACCAGCACAGTCATTTGGCAATCACACAGACTTACTGGCAACCCCAGTTTTTAGCATCAGCACTCTTCCAGAGATTCAGCTATATCTGTGCAAGATGAGCCAAGATAATGCCTAATATTTGCATTATTGTTTACAGGCAGCGATTGCCAGCCCATATCTGGGGGTTGTGCCACAGAGATGAGGTTTGGGGGGACACAGGTGAGCTTTTTCACCTGGTGTGTTGAGCAGACAGAACAGGCAGCACATTCTGTGTGCCTCCATTCCCTCCCAGAGACACACTGTGGGAACAGCTGGCTCTGACTGGCTGATCTCTTCCACGGGTACTGAAATTTTACCAAATTACAATAAAATCAGGCAGAGGAACAAAAAGTGCAGTGGATCGACCCCAAGCTCTGTGTTCTCCCCGCAGTACTACGCTGAGTCTCACGGGGTGATCTATGTGATCGACTCCACGGATGAGGAGAGGCTCTCAGAGTCCAAAAGAGCTTTTGGTGAGTACAATGTGTGGAAAATAGACCCGAAAGGTTGTATTGAATGAAACTGTGATGGAAGAAGGGGCCTCTGGCTTCATCCCTCTGTCCAGATAGCGTGTGCCATGCATTTATAGAACTTCCAGAACTGGCTAAACCTCTGGGTTTATTTCTGTGCTTTGTAGAGAAGATGATTACCAGCGAGGCTCTGGAAGGGGTTCCCATTCTGGTGTTGGCCAACAAGCAGGATGTAGAGGTAAGATTCCTGCAGATTTTCATAAATGAGCAAATAAGCCTTGGAAAGATGAGTCCTGCGTTCATGTTAAATTTGTTCTACGTTCCCGGGCTGATCCTATGGGTTTTTCCTGCCAAAGGAAATACTTGGTTTGAATTTAGTTGTTGTTTTTTTTTTTCCCAGTGGCATAAATGAGCTTCCTACAGGCACGTAGTTGTGAACTCTTGATGTAAACAGAACAAACTACATAGCTATGGTGGGTCTTTCTCATACCGTGACTGGCTACATTGACACTGTTTTTTCCTGTTTATTCAGAGAAAAAATAAAAAAAGTTTAGTGCCCTTTGTTTATGCTGCTCTTGCAAAACAGCACAACAAATGTATGTGAAGCATTGTCATCCTTTTCCCCATAACTTGATAAGATCTGTTCAATTAAACATTTGTTTGTCCTAAGGCATTCCATCAATGTCAGCGGGGAGTGATGAGGAATGCTCTTTTCTAATAACATAATTTAAATTCTTTCCAGCATATCCAAAACTGCAAAGGTCTTGGTTTGGATTTGCAATAGAGTTTAAATTCTTTCCAGCACGTCCAGAACTGCAAAGGTCTTGGTTTGGATTTGCCAGGTTCGTGGGTGGAACAGTGTTTAGGTGACCCATCCAGGGACATCCTCCTCTCCCCCGGCATGGAAAAAAGGAAGGAGGGTGCCCAAAGTGGTCGTGATGTTTTCCATGTGTTCTTCCTGCTTTCCCCTGCGTTGTACCTGGAATTCCATGACTGCAGCTCCAGTGATTGATCTCTAGATGGAGCCAGAGGCTTCCAGTAGGATTTCCCTGGCAGTTGGGATCAGTGTCTGTTCCCAAGTATGCAAATACTTCTCAGCTTCTTCCCCTGGACTTTACACTTGTCCAAGTGATTGCACTTGTGGGAAGTACTTGAGACTTCCATAGAAATCACTTTGGCTTTACAGGAGGATTTGGTTACCCTTCACATGTGCAACACAACAGATTGAGTTTTGGATGATGGTGAGGTTGTCCAAGGGATTAGCTGGTCGTGGAATGAAGAGAAATGGAGTTCCATGTAAAACACAGCATGAGATTGAGACAGAACTCCTGATTTATGGTCCTGACTTCGCTGTGGTCTCTGGGATGTGGGAAAGTCATTAAGGGGATAAAGCTTATTTTTCAGTAACAATTCAGGTTCACTTAAGTAAGGGTTAGAAAACCTGGTGGCCTGGTCCTCTGCCTCCAGCATAGCAGAATGGAAAACCTCTGGAACAAAACTGAACATTAAGGGGTTATCACTGATAGAGATTTTTCTGGATCTCCACACAGTAGTAGGGAATTCTCACCAGCATCCCTCTTAACCTTGCTGGGACTTGCAGATGGATGGTAATGCTGGATGATGACATGCAGAGAGGCCAGCATATACATCAGAAGTAGAACATCTGACATAGCTGGGGGCTTTTTGAAATTTCCATAAGATAACACACGTTCTGACTCAATGCCTGAACATGCATGAGGTGTAAGAATTCTGCTGTGAACAGGCACCACTACCCCAAGGTTGGCTGTGTCATCTCAGCACTGCCAAGCACAAGTGGTATTTGGTCATACCAGGGGGTGAAATACAGTCACAGACTGCAAAACACCAGTTCTAAGATTGTGACAATACTGATTGTGATATTATGTTGTACCAGGGGAGCCCTCTGTGCTCAGCAGGGGCTTCAAAACTGCATCACCTTATAGTTAATTAAAAGACTGAGTCAAACGTGTGTTGTGGAGGGAGTTTGTTTTGGTTTTTAAAGAAACTGTTGCTTTTTAGGGGAGCTAAATCTCTAATAAATACCAATTCCTGTGGACTCCCTTTCAGCTCAGAATGGCACTTTCGAAAATACATTTTATTGCAGAAAAAGCTGCAAAGCAAGAACTGATATTTGCTATTTGATATGAATGCAGCTGTTTAAAGGTTTATACAAGGTCTGTATTTCTGAGCTGTGCAGTGAACTATTATAACTTGGGGATAGAATGGCTCATTATGGAACACTGTTGAAAATACTGGAAAACCTGAGCTGGAAAAAAATACCATCTGAGAATAACCAGGTGTTGCAGGATGCCTTTGGGAGCACGTTTTGCCATCCTAACCTAAAGATAAATTCTGGAAATTTAATTTGAAACCTCCAGAACGTTGAAAAGCCTCCATGTGTCTGTGGAAAATGGTGAGTAGCAGAAACTCATTTCCACATCGTTGTTAGAAAACAGGCCCTTCTGTATGAGAGCCCTTCCAGTTTCCAGCTGAAGACCTACCACAGCTCCCCTGTAAAATTAGTTTTAATTTAAACAAACTTGTTTAAATCGAGGCCATACTATGACTAAAGCTTAAGCTTTAATTTCAAATAAGCTTGTAAAAAAAAAAAAAAAAAGTAGCCCAGAACCAGTCAGGTTGGTCAGACTCTTTATGGAACAGGCTGTTGACATTCCTGTTCACATTCCTGTTGTTTCTCTTTTAGTACCGTTCTGGTGATTGATTACTCTTGAGATAAGGTTTTATCCTTGAGGGGCCTTCATGAAAAGGTCTTTTACAGTGTTATTTTGGGGAAGTTGAGATGGAAATATGCTTTGTCATGTGTTGGGTGAGGTTCCTCCAAACCAACTCTTGAAAGGTCACTGTGGGTTGTGTTGTTGTAGTGGGCAGTGTTGATGTGGTCACAGGTCCAGCTTTTGGGTTATGTGGTTTCAGCTGAGGAACAAAACACATCTGGAAATAAATACTTTGTAACGTGTCTGGGGAGGTCTCTCTTGAGAAACAAGGGGAACTTGGAAGCCACAGCTGACATTTTCCCCTGAGCATGAGAAGCTCAGGTGCCCCTTGCTGGAATGTCAGATAATCTGCCTCATCCTCTGCTGTAGGATGAGATTCCAGTTCATGGTTTCCTCTAAAACACTAAGGCAAGGCTTGTCCGCACTGGTAGTTTGGTGTTGTCCCTCTGGTGCTCTACTTCATCTAGAGGGGAAAAACTTACTCCACAGCACAGGAGGGGTGTTGTGGTGCAGTGGCACCCTGGTGGAACAACGTGGAAGGTGCAGAGTCTCCTCAGAAGCAAAACCCTGATGCAAATTTCCATGGAGAGAGCCGTGGCTGGACAGTTCTGTGGGAAGTGGGGCAGGCCATGGTTATACCAGAGGGTGGAAAAGGGAATTGGGAGGAAAAAACAGCTGTAATTATAAGCAGCACTGGGAAAAGTGGACTCTCAAAGGCCTCAAGGACGGATGAGGTGAAGGATGTGGGTTCTCTGTGCTGCTGGGTGTGTGCAGGTGTGCTGCTCTGCTGACTGGTTTGGGGATGTTCATTGCCTGACTGCTTTGTCCTGTAGACATCAAGGACAGTGTGACTGCTCTCTCTTGTTGTTTCCTACCTTGAACACTTTCATATTTATTTTAGAAATATTTTAAAATATATGGTCATTCAGAAGAGGGGAAGTTGTTATACAGTGATACTGAATTTAAAGCTTAAACCATATTTCAAGAAACATTTGCTCAATTTCCGCTGCCTTGAGAGTTACCCTTCCTGCTGTTGAGTTCTCACTGACTGAAAAGAAACAAAGACATAAAAAAATAGTTCAAATTACTGACATGCAACTCTTCTTCCTTCCCATTTGTTGGATAATTGATTTGTTCAGAGCTCTGGCTTAAACCAGGAGGCACTTGGACCTGCCTTTCTTACTGGGCAGTGAACATCGTACCAGATTAAAGGAGCATGTTTTACAAACCCATAGGAGTGGTTGGTTGGTTGTTGTCTCTTGCTCATCTTCCAGACCTACTGGTACAAATTCCAAGCCTCAAGTCCAGTCTGAGTCCTCTAAAGTTAGTAGTTGTTTTTTTGGTTGGTTTTTTGTTTGTTTGTTTGTTTGTTTTGTTTTGTTTTGTTTTAATTAGCTGTTCTTACTGTGGCTGACAGTTCATTCATATCAACGGCACGTTTTTTGCTTCGCAGAAATCCTGAATTTAATTGTTAAGAATTTGGTGCAGTGATGTCAGTAACATTTTTGGATATGGTTTCCAGGTCATTCATTGAAAGGGCAAGTTTGAAACGCAGCTGAGGTCATAAGAAAGTACAGTCATCAAAAGTTGCACAACTGGTGGAGTCAAGGAGAGTGGGTGAACTGGGTGTTGTTAAACTCATCTCAGGAGTTTAAGGGTTTCTTAAGAACCCTTCTTATTTATAACTGTTGATGCTTGCTTATTGTATGGTTATCTCCACAGAAGTCTCCTATACTTAATTTCTCCAGAACCAGTGTTTTGCAAAATAAATGGCTGAAATCATTAATTTCCCTATTTCTGTTCTCTCAGAGTTCACATCTGCTTGGCCAATCCTCAGGACCCACAAGGGTCCAGTTTGGCATTTGTGTAAACACTTTGTCCAGAACATGTATTTGGGCCTCAGTGATGGTTCAAAGCACGTGTTTGAGCCGTGCTGAAGGTTCAGAATGTCCTTGCAGAGACAGGAGGAAAGGTGGATTTGTGGTCAGCTGAAGTGCTTAAGTGGCTCACCCAGGGCTTCTGAGGAAAGAGCGAGCACTGAGATCGGGGGAGGATCTAAAGGCTGGTGGTTTCTCCTGTAGCTGCTCCGTGTGCTCAGGGAGGTGCAAGTCCAAACTTCACTAGGGCTTCACTTCCTTTTGTTGTGTTTGTAGCTCTCAGATTTTTGTGGGAACACTGTGATCTGTGTCAGAAGTTCTGGCAGAAGTGCAAGACCTGCAGAGGGTCAAGAGCGCGGTGACATCAGGCATCAGAAAACGTGGTGCCAGCGTTAGTCTGAATGCAGACAGACAGGTGCAGGGTGGCTGTGCCTGTGGTGGCAAGGAATGTGCTGAGAACTTGAAAAAAAAAAGTCACATCCAAGCCATTCTGTGAGAGTGCCCAGGCTGCTGGCAAAGGGTCAGCTGGGCTTGCAGCAGGTCCAGCGTTTCCAAAGCCTTTGTAAATAGTAAAGCTCTTGTAGTGTCCTGGTTGGACAGGAGCTGTGTGTGATGATGGGGTGGGTTGGAAGGAGTATCCTGAGGGAGTGCACCTTGTGCTCATTTTCAGGACTCTATGTGCTTAGAAGTGCCCCAATGTGTGGGTGTACTGTCTGCAAACAGCATTCTCTTTGGTGAAAAAAAAGAACATGTTGATTTTTGTGGAATGTGAAGAGGTGAGTTTGCTGTGTTGGTGGGTGAGGGGGTTTGACCTCCCAGCACTGCCATCCTAACCGAAGCAGGACCGCAGACACGGTGGGATTTGTTGTGGAAGAAGGTCTCCATCCCTTGCAGCACAGAAAGCAAGCTCTTCTTTGCTTCCCTTTGCAGACTTGTCTGTCCATACCTGACATCAAGACAGCATTTAGTGACTGCATTAACAAAATTGGGAAGAGAGACTGCCTGACTCAAGCCTGCTCAGCCCTGACTGGGTGAGTATGAGGATGGATGGAGCTTTGTTGACTGAGCAGCTGTGGGGTGTCACACACACAGCAGCATTACAGGATTTATTAAACCCCTGAAAGGGAGCTGCCTTCCTCCCAGCACTGACTTGTTTGTGAACCCTGGACGTGCACCAGGTCAGTAACTTCATCTGTAAATCCTGCCAGTGAAACTGATGGAAATGTACTGCTGGCTGAGAGCAGCAGACTTCTCCACACGCAATAATCCTTGCAGATGCTGGCTTGCTGCAGCTCCTGGCTTTTAGGTTAAGGGGTCAGTTTAAAATGCAGCTATTGATGTCACTGCCAGAGAAATGGGTAGTGCTCTGCTGCTGTAATTATGCTCTCACTTTCATATTCCTTGATGAGCTTTGTGATGTGGGTAATATAACAGTCTCCAAGAGAGTCCTTACACGGGGATTCTGTGGTTCAAAATCTGATGACTAAAACAGACCAAAATCTGAGTGTACACAGCTGCATGCCACGACCTTGACCACTGGGTTCTTGATATCTCGGCGTCGCTGCTGCACCTCGAGTCTTGCAATACTTTGGTTACACTTTCAGTTCTCTGAGTGAAAAGTGCTGTTTGTTGCAAGTCGAAAGTTCTGTTCCAGATGGCAGAAACGCTCCTGGCTGAATTTCTGCCTGTGCTAAATCCAGAGCAATGAGATTTCTTCTAAATCTAGCAAGAAATCTGTGTTATCGTATGAGCTACTGCAAAAAAAACCAAAAACCAAACTTTGAAAACCATGGAAAAAAAACTCTCTTAAAAAACCTCCTAAACCACAACAAAAATCTGTTGTCTGCATTGCTGCATAGAACACGTGCCATTAAGCAGTTGAGTGACCAGAAGAGCAATGGTTAAGCACTGACTGGAAGAGAAGTATTAGATGAGAAACAACCTTTTCAAACACTTCGAGTTTTGGTCTGTGTGGAAATTTCCTTTCAAAATTCCAGTTTGAGCTTGCACTAAAACAACAAATAACTTGTGGAAGCCCTGGCTGGGGAGCTGTGCAGACCAGCGAGGGGGTGACTTGCTTGGCAGCCCCAGCACAGATTGTTAATGGAAAGATGGAACCGAGATTGCAAGATCTGATGCAACTAATGTGAGGTTTGTGGCAAAATAACCTCAGACCAGCTGTCAGGTGTGTTTGATGCTTGTTCATCCCAAGGTTTCCACAGAGCTGGTGACTAAGTTGGCTGGAGACATGTACAGACACCAGAAAAATAAAGGATGGATTTTATATGCTGAGTTAGAAGAAATCAGATCCCTATTGTTTGGCTGTATGAGAAATAACACAGCAATGGCAATAAATAACTGCAGGGCAGAGCCCTTCCCTTTCTCCTGTAAGGACTCAGGGCCTGCCTGGACCAGGTTTCTGTTCTTGTTTGCTTCTTGTTGTTGGTTTATTTTACAACCTTGTCTATCTTCCTTCCTTAGCAAAGGGGTGAACGAAGGAATTGAATGGATGGTGAAGTGCGTGGTGAGGAACATCCACCGGCCCCCGAGGAAGAAGGACATCACGTAAGGAATTCCAAGGCAGCCGAGGAACAGACAGTCTTTTTCCACACAGTTTTGTGTTCCCCTTAAAGAAGGTGATCCACTGGATTCCTATTACGCCTGATTCTTCCCTAAGTTTGGAGGCAAATATTCTCTTTCTGCATCTAAAAAAAAAAAACTTGAGCCAAGGATTCCAGCTGGGTGGGGGGTGGGAATCTCTTACATTAAGTATTAAGTCTTTGGCTTGAGAGCATCCTATGTAGCAACCTACACATTGTTGCAGATGCAAAGGACTTGATTTTCTACTGTTTTACTTTGTGATTCCTGATCTGTTAGTCTTAACAGGCTGGAGGCCAGTGGCATGAAGGAACTCCTGAAGGAACTGTGTAGGTGAATGTGGGAGGGGAGGAACAGCCTGGGGAATGGCTGTCCCTCCTAACTGAGAAGCTCCCTTGCTGCTGCAGCCCTGTGGTGTCTGCAGGGTGTCACTGGCCCTGTGATGCTGCTCTTTGTGTGGTGGGGAGAGACAGTGTTGGTTACAATTTGATTTTCAGTCGGCCTGAGGACTTGTAACTTTGACCTGTGGTAAATTCAGGCGCGGAGGCAACTGCACAGTGGTCATGGGATCATGGAATTGTTAAGGTTGGAAAAGACCTCGAAGACCATCGGATCCAACTGCACGGTTGTGCACTGGTTGCAATGGATATTTCTGCCAGGACACGGACTCCAGAAGCACTGCCCTGCTCTGACTGCCAATCCCTTTGTGCATTCTCTCTAATCCTAAGAGTAATTGGGATCTTCTGTAACTGGAATGAATCGGGGCCCTCTCTGTGATCCTTCTCGGCCAAAACCAGAACCTCTAGGCAGGGAGAAATCAGTATGCAATAAAGCTTCCTACTTCTTTGAACTTCTCTGGCTGAAACAAGTGATGTTTGGGAATAGCAGAACTTAGCCCTCTAGTTTTTTGAAAGGTAAGAAAGAACAGAAAGACAGCGCTCAGAGTCAAACCGTGCTCAGTTCTTAGCTCACCTACTCAGCCAGATCTGCTGATGTATCACTTGTATTTCCCTATCTCCTTTTACATGAATTTGGTGGTGATTTGGCAGTGGGTATAGGAGGTGGCACTTCCTCTGGGTGCTGCATGTGATGTAGGGCTGAGATTTTCAAGAGTGCAAAAGTTTTGGAGACCCAGTGGCCACTGATTGTCAGGGAAATCTCTCACTGGGCTGCCTTGGAGAGCCTGACTGTTTTCCAGGTGACTTTGTGGCCGTAGCTGTTTTGGTCGATAGGCTTGGTACTGACAATTAAGATGTAAAGCAGTAACCAGGGAACAAAAGTACCTTGCTGAGAGACAAATCACTTTTGTCAATTAGCTTGAAAATGTCTGCCTTGTGGGATACCAGGGGCTTTCCAAGCTTTCCACATACTCTTCAAATCTCTTGATCTCCCTATTCTCTGGGAGACGGGGAGGGGAAAAAACCAGTTCCTAGACACAGACTGCTTTGTTGTCCATATCAGCAGGGGGTCTTAAATTAAAGGAAATGTTTTGACCTCAGGATTCCAAGTTCTCAGGCGTGGGAGAGCCTTTCTCCCACAGACATGCCTGAGCTGTTGTGGATATGTGATGGTCATAACAAACCAGGGAGGATTTCTCTGAAGCCAGCAGTGAAAAGTTCACTCTAATTCAGGGCTTCCAGAGCAGTATCCCAGCAGGTACCAGGTGGGACATTTTTTTACATTTTGATCATAACTTTAATAATTTATCCCATTTTAGACTTGCAGGAAGCACAGACTTATTTAAACTGCTTAAGTGACCCACCCCACCAGACCTCAACCAGAGCAAGGACATTTCTGAATAGTTCAGTCGAAATCAGGTCTTCAGATTTTTGATACATTTGCGTCGGGCCCACTTTGCCCGTGCCAGCTCACACCAACGTACTTCTCTGAAGAGCTGCTTTGTCTTCCCAAGGTGAAAGAGGTTCCTCACATGCACTCAGTACTCCCTGTTATCAAGCTGTACATGAGATAAAGGTGGTTGTCTAATAAGCTCGGCAGCGACAGCACTTGCCATATTTGAGCATTGGCAGACGGTTGCATTTCTCTCACCCATCTGGAATTTCCTACGCGAAGATTTATTATCTGGGAGCAGCAGGAGGCAAGAGCTAAAAAACCCTTCTTTTAGAATCCCAGTGAATCTGCTGGCAATCCCATCTTACTTTGGAACTCTGAGAAGACACAGAGTAACTGAGTTACGGCATTCTGGCTGGTACAGCCTAATCCTGTCCTGTCCTCGCACGAGGCAGCAGTGACGTGTGGAGTGCTGATGTCAGGGCTTATCCCGCTTCCCAGGACATCCTGTCCCACAGAATCAGGGGGAAAATACCAGGACAAATCAGACACAGCTTCATGTTAAGTCCAATATCTAAATTCAGGCTCGGGCCAGTAACACATGGTGAAGGTGAAGCAAGCAGAGGCTGTCTGGGGCCTGTGCCCTGACCATCCTTCCTACTCTGCTGAACTGAAATCAGCTCATCCTAAAGAAGTGGACCCTGATATCCAGTGCTGCAGGGTGGCTTTATTCCTAATTGAGCTATCTTTAGTCTTTTCTTCGTTAAGATCCTAATTGTGTACTGCTGACACATCCAGCACATCCATCAGTTTGTTTAGGGAAAGGATCTGCTGTTACACATACAGATCACAATCTCGAGCGAGCCTGCTTAGCGAGGATGTTTTAGCTGAGCATGAGACTGCTGGGTTAGTCATGATTTCCAGAACTGCTCATGATTAACTGAGCATTCCTCAGCTAAAAAGCTGCATTAAAGTGTTCACAGGGTTCTGAGTTGGTGTAGGCATTGCACCGTATTTTGGAAGAGCATCCTGGGATGTCTCTGCTGGCAAGCGGTGTTGATTCAAGGAGAGAACTTCTAGAGGGGACTGCTAAGGAAGGTAAAGAGTGGTACTGTCACTGCTCTTGGCAGTTATCCCTTGAGATTAAAAAATGTGGATGGTAATTCCTGGCAGCCACAGCCAGCATTATCCACACATGGAGGACATGAGACATCAGGCCTCTACATCCAGCTCTGCTGCTGGTCTTCAGCTTTTACCCAAAGCAGGGCCACAAGCTGAGTTGCCTTCAGCCTTGGGGTTGTTTTCAAGCTCCTCAAGTATTTGTAGGTTTCCCAAAAGTAATTTGGACAATGGAGAAAGACAGGCTGAATTGACCCTGCCATGTTGACCCAATTTCTAGGTCAGGTGCCCTCTCAAAATTCCCTTCTGGCACAGTTTTGTATTCAAATGTGTCTGAAGAGGCAACGGGCAGGGGGAGAAGAGCCACTGCCCTCTGCTGAGCTCTTATCAGGACCAATGATGTCAGAGAAACCAGGGCAGGTGCTTTTTCACAATGGAATATTACACCCATTGGAAATCCCATGTAAAACATTCCCGGTGGATAACACAGTTACTTTTTTCTGGAGCTTGGGCATTTCCTGCAGCATCACCCTTGGGTTTGGTTCCTTGTGCTTCTGAAATCCCTTAGGATCGTTTCTCTGCTCCTCTGGTAAAACCAGCTTTCATGACAACTCTTGGGGGCTTTCTATTAATTTCTTTACATGCACTTTGCCCTTTTTTTATTCCCAAATCACCTTCACGAGGCTCCGGTCCCAGCTGTCAGTAGCGTCTGCTCTCGCACGACTTCATCTGCGTAACTTACGTCCGATCACAAGCCTTCACTCCTGACACCAGTTACCTCAGAAGGAAGTGATGCTTAAAATTCCCGGTAAAGCAACAAATTGGTACTGAAAAGAATCAGACTTCATGGAAAACAACAGAGATCTGGCACGGAAAACATGGACAGCACAATACGCAACATTACCAGGGAAAAAATGAGCTCAAGTTTTCCCATAAGGTAAGTGCTCGTTAAGTGGAAACAAGGAGAGGAGGAACGTTGGCAGTTAATTATGCTGTGCTAAGAATTCTGCCTGACATTTATTTTTAAACACATACCATCACTTTCTGGAGGCGGGAATCTCCTCATTCCTTCTTGGTTGCACTCTTCATTAGCTCATGAGTAGTAACTGCTTTTTGTGTTCGGGCCCTCTTGTCTAGGCTGTGCTTTTGCCAAGAAAGGTTGGACCAGATGATGCTGGAGGTGCCTTCCAAGCAGGGATTCTGTGATTCTGTGGTTCTCCATCCTTTGAAGGGCACATCCTTCAGCTGAATGCATTTCATGCTAAACATTTGGAGGGACTAATCCAACCAAACCTCCAACCCAGTGCAGCCTTAAGCCATCTGTATTCAGTACATACCAAAAGAACTGCTCTGAGGGTAAACTAAATTCACTGTGAAATTAAGTGTATTTTTAAGTGCTTTCCTGAAACAGAAACCTCTGGAGTTGTTTCTGTTGTGTTCCAGTTCAGTTCAAAGCCAGGAACTCCTCTGCCAGTTCTCAGAAGACAAAGAACCTGATACTGTCTCATTAGAGATTTCCTTCAGACTTTTTTGAGTCACACTCCCACAAAGAATAAAGGGGTTCCATAAGGCAATCATAGGGAGGAATAAGGAATTTGTTGTTCCCTGAAGCTGGTTTATTACGAACAGCACCTCCCGTAACAGTAACAGGCAAAGGAATGCAGCGACATTTCAAAGAATCAGAAAATGCCCTGAGTTGGAAGGAATCCACAAAGATCACCAAGTCCTGCTCCATGCTGAGCTTTTGCTGGGTTTTGTGACCAAAGCCCTTCAGATGGGCTCTTCTGCCAGGGGAACAAAAGGACCTGGGGGATATGGAGGGGTGTCCAGCCGTGTTGAAAGATTTTGCCCCTCTGACACAAACAAGGCTTATTTTTACATTAAATGTTTGTGGTTACGTGGGATAACCCCGATATCCACCACCACACCGTGACAGGACAAGCAGTGGGGTGAAGGCAGCTGTGGCTTCCTGGAGAAGGGCAAGAGCTGAACCAAAACCAACTGAAAGATTAAGCTCTCCCGGGTCTGCACCCACGTCCTCAGGGTGGTGGAAATTTTGACAGCTCATCTCCATGCCACAAGAAGAGGCAGAATCATGGGATAGCTCAACACCACAGGCTATGAAACACTAGTAACTATCTCGTGAGTGCATCTGGTGTATCAAAGGGGATCTCTGTAAACAAGAGGTGCTGAATCACAGGCAAGGTCATGACGTGACAGCACACAACACGTGAAACTGTGCAAAAGAAGAACTTGGGGTTGGTCTTGTCAGAGTTACTTTGTCCTTTCAGATTCAGAGTCATGGAATGGGGAATGTACACTCCTGTTATTACCCATCGAGTTTCCCAGCTCAAGAATTCTAGTCTTAACTTACGGGAAGATCAAGTCCAATAAATCACCTCCCAAGCTCCAGCATCACAGGAGGAAGTAGAGGCAGAAATGAAAACCAGTAGCAGGGAATCTGTGTGATCTGACCGAGGCTGAACAAGTATGTTGGAGCAAGTCCCTGAAGCCAATCTGGACTCTCCAGACCTTTATCCGGTCCCTTATGCTTCCCAGTCAACAGCACCTTGAAGCTCACGTGCAGCACTGACCACCCAACACACATCCTCGCTCATGTCATCACAGCAATAGCTGGGAAGTCATCATTCCCTGTGTTTCCATAGGAAAATGATCAAGTCTCCTGGCTCCACTCCCATCTTACAGCTAAGGCACCGCACTGCTGGAGCCCCTCTATGTTCAGAGAGCCCCAGAGCACGCCGGGATCCTGATGCACTGGGTGCCCAGTGCTCTTCCTGGGGGAGCAGTGACAAAAGCCATCACAATGGGGACCTCAGTTCTCCCCACATCCCCGTGGCATTGTGAGGTCTGGAATCCCCAATACAGCTTAGTCACTTAGGCACAGCAGGTTTTCTGCCCTCTCTCCCTAGACATTGTGTAATTGGAAAAAGCCTTTGTTTTCAAGGGCAAGCAAACTGTTGCTCAGGGAAGTCTCCCGTTGACCCAGACAATAACACACCAAGGGCGTGTTGTGGTTCTAAGCAGCGAGGGTGTTGTGTACAGATATTTTAGCTGTGACCATGACAGTGTTACCCACAAAACTCCCATAAGTTAAAGGGCATCAGAAGGTTTTCTGATTTTATTCAAGCTAAGGGCAGACAGTGCCCAGAACCTGAGCTTTACGGTCTGAGTACCTTGGGAGCCAGGTCAGGGGAGCCAAAAAGTGTCTGAACAAATAGGATCATGGAATATCCTGAGCTGGAAGGATCCACAAGGATCATCATGTCCGACTCCTGGCCCCGCACGGGACACCCCAACAATCCCAGCATGTGCCTGAGAGCATTGTCCAAATGCCTGTTGAACTCTGGCAGCCTCGGGGCTGTGACCCTGGGGAGCCTGTTCAGTGCCCAACCACCCTTTGGGTGAAAAACCATTTCCTAATATCCAAACTAAACCCCCTGACACAGCTCCAGCCATTCCCTGTCTGTCACTGCTCACCAGAGCAGAAAGATTAGAAATGTGCTTCAAAACAAGACAAAACCAGCGCCTCTGGAATAGTGATGGGAGAATTTAAAGTTTGGTGTGTGCCAGCACTCCCTGAGTCCTTTCCCATGGTGCTGGGAGGGCTCAGCCCACTGTCACCGCTGAGTGACACGGCAGGGTGGGGACAAGGACGAAAACACGGGGAAATCTGCAGGCAGGAGAGTGAATTTACCCATCTTGTGATGAGGTGGCAACCCCAGGGCTGAGAGGGCTGGAGGCTGCTTTCACAAGGTGGATTATGTGCTTGCATTGGTTCCATCCCCTCTGCATCCCCCTGCACACCTCAGAGGATCCCCCCCTTGCTCCCCTCCAGCAATCCCAGCTCCCCGCGCTTGCGAGGTCAAGGCATGAGCCACCGACGTGTGACCTCACCAGAAAAAACTGTTGTGACTCCTTCCACTCACATTAGTCACTCATCTACACCCGCTCCAAGCCCTTGGAGCTGGACCAGCACTCTCCTCCCAAAAAGAGGAACGTGTTCTGACAGCTCCTGTGACGAGCAGGCCGGGAGCACGTCAGCTCCTGCCGCCAGCACTGTGGGCTTTGAGGCATCACCACCAACCTGAGTCACTGCCACACCTGGCTGTGGTGAGAGGTGCTGAGGGAGCCCACGGCACCGACCTAACCCACCTCAGCACTTTAAACCAGCTAATCATAGGGGGTTATCCCGTTTTAATCATTTAACAGCCTGACGTGGAGGGCAGCATGGGCTTGGGCTTTCTATGTAGTGCTTGTAAGCATTTGGAAAATTATCTTCTGTGTACTAAATATCTGAGTCATCCTGCGAGAGCACTGCATCCACTTTTGGATGTTACCATGTGCTGTCCTCAGCTGGAGTTTATGAGGGAAGACTCATTTAAACCATCAGGAAAAAAAGCTCATGCTGCTGATTCTTCCTCTTCTCTCTCCGGGCTTTGGAAACTTCAGTGGAAACTAAAAGGGGTTTTCATCCTCTTGACTTCAATTAGCTGAAAAGGTGAAATACCTCATGATCAGCCCAAGGGTGGTTTGGGAGTGCTTGCTGCAGTCTGGGTGTCAGCTGGTGGGAGCAGAGGAGGGAGGAGCTGGGGCTGGCACCATGCAGTGCTCATGGAAAAGCTCACCCTGGCTTTTCCAGCAAAGCCCGTTTGTTTCCTGGAGGCTGAGCTTGACTCACGTGCTGGGCTGTTTGGCCACTGTCGTAATGGTCAATATTTACCAGAACCTTCCCAGTCACCCTGTCTGTGAGAAACTTCCTGGCACACAAATTCCAGCTGACTCAGCAATGAGGGGACTTGAGTCAGGGGGAGACCTGATAGAGGCTCCAAACCCCCTCAGCATCAGGAGACACCCTGGCAGAGCAATTACACTGGTGGAACCGAGCCAGAGAGCTGCTGGTGGCCCAGGGCATCACCTCCTTCCCAGCCCCTTGGCTGGGGGCAGCAGGGGGGGACCTGGGAGTGCAGAGCTCTTTGACACGATCTGGGCCATTCCCAGTTAATTAATCACCCTCTCCTGCCCTGGCAAGCCGAGGTCTGTGGTCCCCACTGCAACCTGGCACAGCACACGGGTGCCAGACATCCGTCATCCCCCTCCGAGGAGGGGTCAGACACGGTGGGCCCACACTTCGTGCTGGGAGGGCCACGAGGCTCAGCAAGGCATCACTTCTCAGCAAGATGAGAAGTAGCCAAGGCTCTCCTCTCCCTTCCACACCTACATGAGATGTTTAACCCCTCGGAGTCACAGCTGCGGGCCATGAACTTTGGCAAACCTCAGGGTGAGAGCAAGCCTGTCAAAACATCTGCTGCATCTGCTCCATCTGAAGGGACAAAGGGCCTGTGCAGACTGTGGTGTCCAGATGGGACAGAGCACTCATGATGGTTTGTAAAACCCCCCAAAATAATTAAAAAAAAGCCCTGAAACTTCCCTCCTCTCCATCAACGTTCAGCAGAAAAAAAAAAACATTTCCTGGGCTCTTCTCCAAGACCACTCTGCTTCCACCTCTGCCAGTGCCTGGTTGGACCCAGACTCCCACAGGGCCCCCAGACATGAGACACTGCCAGAACAACCACAGCTCATCCAGGAGCCCAAGGACCAGAGCTGGCTCTCTGTGTAGCTGCTGGAAGCCTCCAGCCCACACCCCAGGTTTTGCCTTGCTGGTGAGAAGGGCAGCAAACTCCAAGGACCACATGAAGTGTCCCAGGACCCTCAGCTCAGCCACCAGGCCCCACAGGGACTTCCACCTCAGCACTGAGGTCTTCTGTCACCAAAAAATACACAGAAAAGGTCCCTCTTTCTCTTCAAGTCACCCAACTAAACCAAGATCTAAGATAAGGATTATCAGCTTCTTGCCAATAATATTCCCATTTTCCCTCCCCCTCAACTTCCACCTATTTGAAGAAGCCACGGTGGTGTGGATGAAGAACAGGAGGTGGTATCTGCGCCAACAACCCTCTGTTCTTGTTCCATTTCAGACTGAGGACACCGAATCCTTCATGCTGAGTCAGCACTAACCACAATGCAGCGGGATAGGAATCCTTCAAGGAGCCACAGCCAACACTGGAGGCTCCAGCTGCTCCTGCCTTCAATCCATCAGCTCTGGGCATCATGCCTTGCACTCTGCTTCAGAGCAAGCTGCTGCAGTTGTGCTTCAACTCTCACAGTGCTCCGAAGGAAATCCCCTTCATCTCCTGTCCCAACTGCTCCCGGCCTGTGCCAGCGGCACTTCTCTCCTGCCAAGGGACTTGGAGTAAGTGACACCTGGGGACTGAGCTTCATCCCACTGGGATAAAGCAACTGGGAAGGGCAGAGATCAGATGTGGTGTTAACTGAGCACTGGGAAGCCCTGTGAAGCTCCCTGGCAGGATTTCAAGGCCAGGCTTGAGGAAGCTTCAAGGTGATTGCCAGGACTGAGGGGATTGCCAGGATCGGTCCTGGCTCAACACAGAGGTGCAAGTGAAGGATCCCCTCTGCTGCTTTTGAGCCATTTGCTTCTCTTTGTCCCTGGTGAACTGGCCCAGGGCATCAACAGGATCACTGAGCTGCTTCCCAGAGCCCAAAATTGGGATGAGATAGTTGCAAGACTGGGATCCCCAGTTCAAGCCCGTGGTGCCAGGCAGGTGGGAGCAGACCCCCAGAGACTATGGAGCTATGGAGCATCAAATAGGCAGGAACTGCCCCCTGGGATCATCCCTGTTCATCCAGATTGCCACGGATAAACTTGTCACTGCAGCAGGAAGAGCCTAGGATGTGTCTGTGGGCAGCGAGGGGAGTTTAAAATCCCCTCCTGTACTCAGTTATTCAGCTTCCCCCCAGTTTCCTTACATGGGGGAAGTGCGGGGGCACTTCCACATAGCACACACTTCAGAGAGCTTTAAATAGGTCCAAGCTGGGGGAAAATATTCCTCTTTTGAACCACAAACTATTCCTGGCAACTGCTTAGTTAAAAAAGGCTATAAAAAGTCCAACTCACTCAAGGCAAATGTAACTCTGCATCATCATTGTTACAGGCTGGAAAATGCCTGAGGGGGTCACTCCTGTTGACTTTCCTAAGCAACATCTGCTTAAAAAACCCTCCTGCAGTCAGCACAAGTGCCCCAAGCCTGGTTCTTGACTGACTAACTCTTCACTTGCTGCAGTGTCTGATTGGGTCTGGGAACAAACTTGGGGCTCAGAGGGGACGTGGTTGTGTTGAGCCAAGAGACCTGAGCTTGACCTTGGCCACAAGTCCCAGTGCAGACAGACTGCATCCCACTGGCACACGGCCTTACTGGGGCTCACAGGGGCTGGAGCTGGGGGGCTCTGGGGTGGTTGGTGGTGTGTGATCACCAAATCACAGAATGGTTTGGGCTGGAAGGGACACCTCATTCCAACCCCCTGCCATGAGCAGGGATGCCAGCATGGGGAGAAGTATGTGCAAAAAACAGGCAAGGGTAAGCAGGGTCAGATATGACAGTCTGGGACTCCCAACATCACCTCCAAATGAGACTAGGAAGGGACTCTGGTGACAGAGAATTGTACAATAAAATAACTTCTTTGGTTTCTTTCTTTAGAAAACGACTTTCACACACAGTGTAAAAGTAGGTAGTTAAGAAATGCATTTCAAGCTGGGTCTACCAGTGACTTTGGGACATCTTCCCTCACCCCTGTGCCTCAGCAGCAAACTCTCTTCTCAAACAAAAGCGTGACAAACAAATGTAAGTGAATCCTCTGTGGAAAATGCTGTTGCATAACTAAACTCTCCAACAACCCCAAACTTACACAGTTTAAAACAAAGCCAGACAGTTTTCTATAAAGAGGACTGGGTTCTTCGCAGGAATAATGACCCTGGGTGCAGGTTTTTCTTCTGATAAAACATTGGGCTGGAAAATCAGTGGCCAACACCTGGAGAGCTCTCAGGAGCTGCGCTGATGTAGGGACACTGCTCCGGTTCGTGCTCTCAGGGCAGCAGGAAGCGCTTGCGGACCTTCTCCTCGATGGACTGGAGCTTGACAACGCGCAGCGCGTCCAGCAGCTCCTTGGTGACCTCGTAGTGCTCCTCTTTCTTGTGAGTGAGGAAAGTCCGGAATTTCTCCTGGATGGCTGCCCTGGTCCATGTTTGGTGCTTCCTTGGCGAGCGCTCCAGGATCTGCTGCAGGCGCTTCAGCTTCTTGACGGGGATGTTCTGATACACCACAAAGTCGATCATGGCTTGCTCGCAGTCGTCGTCCTCTACAGCTGGTGGGGGGGAAAAATAGCTGGAAGTTAGAGGGGAGCAAGCCTGGGACACGGGAGAGCAGGACACAGCCCTGCCCAGCCCCTCCATGGGACATCTGCCCGGGGAGGTGGTGGTTCATGGAAGTGTTCAAGGCCAGCTTGGATGGGGCTTGGAGCAACCTGTTCTAGCAGAAGGCTGAACTTCCCGCCAGTGATCCCTGCTACACGTGGCAGTTGGAAAACAACATGTAAAACATTCCTATAATTCTGGAAAAAAAAGTAAATGTACCTACTCCAGGCTCCTCCCCCTCGGGGAGGAGAGGAAGAGGGAAAGTTCAGAAAAATCAGGAGTAATTGCACTAAGTGTTTACGCATTATTTTTCCCGTGAGTTCCTGTTCTCCCATGCAGATTTGTACATCTCGTGACAGGACGAGCCCCGAGCGCAGCCCCAATCAGGGCACTGGGACAGATCCGGCCCCAACTTGTGGAAGCTGCTGGAGGGCATCCAGCACAAGGAATGAAAACAAAGAATTTTCAAGAGACCAAGGCCAAAGGATTACTCAATCAAGGAGAGAGAGATTAGCTCAGTTTCGTGCTGTTGCAAACTGGGAACAGTTTCACTGGCTATAGTGGGTGGGTTGGACTCCACTGCTCAGGCTGATGATGAGCAGGTCCCTGTGTGCCTCCTGAGCGGAATCATGACGAACTAGATTTAAAAATACCCTTCAACTCCCATTGCTGGGGCCTCCTCTCCTCTATAAATAGCTGCAAGGGGCTGGTCTGGCTGTGGGGCCGTTGTCTGACGCATGTGCTGCTGACGCTGCTCCCACCTGACCCCTCCCCACACCCGGGACCGTGTCCTGCTTGATGACAGAGCTTTCCATCTCTCTGCAGAGGGATCATGCTCCTGGCAGGGAACTCATGGTGTGAGTCAGGATTTGTAAGGAGGAATGTCTGGGTTGGTGGTGCCAGGAGAGGATGGAAAGGCGAGAGCTGATGGGGAAAACAGCCCCCTCCGCTGTCACAAATCACCCCTTTGCTCTGCCCTGCACCTGTTCTTTTGCCAGGAAAGGTTGGACCAGATGGTCCTCGAGGTCTCCTCCCAACCCAGGGTTCTGGGATTCTCTGATCTGTGCCCAGTGGCTGCTCCTGCCTGACCCTCCACCTCCACTGAGGCTCATCCATACCACTGTGTTGACGAGGTTGACATCATGTCTCTACTTTTTCAGCTGACAGGTCAAAATCCACCCTAAATCCAGCTCTGATTAACCCTGGACTCTGCTCTGTTCAGCCTGCACGAGACCAGGCTATGCTGCAACAAAAGCTTCCGGAAAACAGGCTGAAGCCCAGGAAAAGGGAGCCCAGGATCCATGCCAGGAGCCAAGCTGGATGCCTCAGCTCTTCACACCTTGGCTGTTTGCCTGGCCATCAGACACCAGTTATCAGCTACAGTCAAAAGGCTGCCAAAACTGTCCTCCTGTCCCAGCATTTCCAGTTGTTCCTGGTAAGATCCAGCAGGATTTTACTGCCAGCTCTTCGCCCTCACCCAGTGGTGGCCACTGCCAACCTGTCCTTGCACTACGGGACTGACACTGGAGGGGGAGGAAGGCAGACAGACTATATTCTATCTGTAATTACTATTAATTATGGATCACTCCATACTTTTACAAACCATTTCCAAATATTTTGCGACCTCAATTTGCATCTAAGCAGGAGAAAATCACCAGGAAGTTTGCTCTTGTCCTGGCACCCCCTGTGCCCACAGAGCCGCGGCTCACCTGGTCCCTGTGTGGCGTTGCCTCTCCCCAGTCTGCAGGAGGTGCAGAAGGTGTCGTGGAACCTGTTGCCCTGAACGTTGGTCACCTTCCCCTGCTGCTCACAGTCCTGGTGTGGCTGGCACGGGGCAGTGCTGGAGTTGGAGGAGAAGGAGCCGGGGGGGCATTCGTGGCACTTGGTGTCCTCAAAGGGGGTACCTGTGCACGGAAAGACCAGGGGACTGTCAGGTGACCAGCTGGGAGCAGAGGCAGGAGCTGATGCCAGACACCACTGGAGTTGTGAGGGTGATGTTTTGGAAATGATCCCTGCCGGTAGCTCCCCTGGGCACTGCACGTCCTTGTGCGGGGCGAACAGCAATGCTTTCCCCAGCCTTCTCCCAAGCCCGTGCTGGTAAATTTTCACCAGCCTCCTGACACAAGAGGACACCTCCTCTGCTATGAAAAGGGCCAGTGGCTGAGCTGCCAAACCAGCCCTTCAGTTCCCAGTGGAGCCAGAGGCTCCCAGCCAAGTGAAAGTAAAAGTCACTGAGGAGATGAAAGCACTTTGTCACTTCCCACACCGGCTCCGGGCCAGCCCTGCCCGTGGTGTCACAGGGACAGTGCCACGCAGCCAGGATTGCACCAGGCGTCTTGCACGTTCCCTGGGAGCAGAGGGAGGGGCCCTGACACAGCAGATTTCACACCCCTTTCACCTTCTTTTCACAAATCTAGTTACAAACACAATTTCTACCTTGTCACACCCCACTTTGAGCTGTTGCTTTGGCTTTCCTAAGAGAAGTCTGATCTTTCAGGTCCCTTCCAACCCAAACCATTCTATGATTCTAAGTCCCAGCCAGCCCAGCTATGACCCCAACACCTGAGCCACTACTTGTAAACGGGAAATCCCAAAGAGGCTGATGTCCCCCAGGGGGATCAAAACCCCCCATCCAGACACCAGCACTGACAGCCCTGGGGTCTTTGCTGTGGGGTTCTGGTGGCTGGGTTGGGGTGCAGTCTTCCCTGCACAAGAAGCCATTTGTAAAAAAGAAATTATAATAACAACAACAACAAAAAAAATTGCTTCTCCTCAAATGCCCAGCTTGCTCACACAGCTCCTCAGTCCTGCAGCCAACCCTCCAGACAAATGTCATGTTTAATTTCAAAGAGCTTCCCTCTATTGCTTGGAGACCTACTTCTCCTTTCACTGCATTGCTGCATTTTGTCATGTCCTACAGAAAATTAAACCCCAAACCTCAACCTTCAGCATCAGCTGAAGACAACAGGTATTTCTCCTCTGGCAGGGGAGCCTGGAGCTCTTCTATGCCATGGATGGAAGGACTTCAAAAGCCTCTGCACTTCAAAAGCCTCCCCACTTCAAAGCATTAAGCAAGATACTGCTGGGTTTGCTGGTGCTGCCCATGCTGGTTTGTTTGTACCCAGCTGTGGTTTCCAGGCAGACCCTGGTCCTTGGTGAGCAGGAGGGAGCAAGAAAAAGGGAAAAGAGGGAAAGCCACTTGCAGACAGCTTGTATTTTCAGACAGTTTGCACATACACACACAGAGCAACTAAGGGACCAGAGAAATCTGCACTGGGGAAACAATGGGAAAATAAAGCCCCTAAAATCTCTTGGGAGTTACGTCACAGAAGGAAATGGAGTCTCAGACTCATGAATCGAAATAAGGCTGATTTTATGGGTTGGTTTGGAACCTGGCCATGTATCCACTGCATGTTTTCAACACAAAGTGTTCTCCAAATTGCTCAACAAAAACCCACAAAACCCAGCCCCAGGGTTACACACATCCACCAGCCCTGCCCTTGCATCATCAGCCACCTTTTTCAGTCCAGACAATCAACATTCCCAGCTCCTGGGCTACCTGATGCAGGCAGAAGGGACCTCTTGGAGGAGCAGGAGCAACTTGGACCTTCCCACCTGTCCAGAGCCGCACAGGGCCAGCAGCTGCTCCGAGGATGGGCAAGTCACAGCCTGTTGCTGCAGGTGAGGCAGGTACCTGGGACTGCCACGTCCCACCTAAGTATCGTGCTGGGGATTTCACAGGCTTTCAAAGTGAAAGTTGGGGAAAAACCCAACCAAATTCCTCCAAGGAAAAAAAAAGTAGGAGCGGTTTCACATGCCAGAGAGGATGGCAGTGTGACAGTGAGCTGAAAGGGAGTAGGTCAGGCTATGGGCAAGCACTGATTGTTGTATTTCTCCTTGACTTTTAGCTCCAGCGGGGATTTTGGGATGTGACAAGAGCCTTGTGAGCATGCACAGCACCGCCTGTCTGGGTATTTACCTGGTTTCTCCACGCCGGAGCCCGGCGGGCACTCGGAGTGCCTGATGCAGAGCTCCATGTCCGAGTAGTACCCCTCCTGGCACTGGCAGACGCGGTTGTGCGTGGCATCGCACTGCTGCACCTCCACCTGCTTCTCCCCGCAGATCACGTTGCAGTACCGGCACTTCTCCAGGTAATTCCAGTACTGCGTGTAGTGCAGCTCCGGGCAGGGCTCGCACACGGTCGGGCTGTCCCTGCTGCAGTGCCGCGACACGAAGGTCCCCGGCGGGCACTGCTGGCACGTGAGCCTCTCGCTCGTCACGGCGTCCCTCCATGGGTACGTGGGTTGGGCGCTGCAGCCGAGCTCAGCCAGGAATAGAAGGAGGGGAGGGAACATCCACTACGGCAAAGACAGCGCAAAGAGCCCTGAGCTCGTCCTCTGGCAGAGGCGGGAGCAGCAAACGCGGCTGCTGCTGTTACAGAACTTGTTATTGTTGGAGGTACAAGAGGTTATCCTCCCTCCCCTGTGCTGTCCCCAGCCCCATCGGTGGTACCGGGGAGGAGCTGCTGCCCCCGGTGCCTCCCCACTGCTCCCCCCCTTGCCATCACAGGTGACAGAGCATCCTTCCCAAATCCATCTGTGATGCCTCATAACCCCTCCTTCAGAACTCAAAGCAGGTCATTCAGTACATTCCCCTCTTTCACCCCGGTCAGTTCCCTCTCTTTGGGGTAAGAAAGACCTTGGCAGATCAAGAAGCAGAAGGGAAGTTTTCCAAACTAGAAAACACATAGCATGCTCCAGTGGAACCCTTAAGACTTTTTTTTTTTTTTGGAAACACAGATGCTCAGGATAGCACTGGAGAATCCCAGAGCTTGTATATCCTCCCTTTCCTTTTCAAAGCACGTGTGCCCAGCCTGACGAGCAGACGATACTCTACCTTGGACGGATGCCTCGAACCCGGCATGTGGCAGGATGGCATCACACCGCGGGGCTCCTGAGCGCCGGGATCTCAAACCTGAGGAGACAGAGAAGGTTTCTCAGGGGCTGGTGCCGGCTGGGCTGGAGCTCCTCTCGGCGGCAGCGGGGCCAATCCAGCCGGCCAGCAATAAAGCAGAAAGCGGGAGAATGGGAAGGGCGGATAGGAAAGGGCTGTTGGGAGGAGCTGATAAGGAAGGGCTGTTGGGAAAGACCGGGTTTCCTCGCCTGCTTTCCTCCGAGTCAGCCCTTCCTCCGAGGGAGATGCCGGCTCTTCCCAGCCCGGGGACGGAGCTGAGCCTTATAGAGGCTGCGGGTGGGAGGCCCTGACCGCACACCCACGCAGCGCCCGACACGCGTAATCGCCCTGGGTGAGGGAAAGTCACCCCCAGCCCGAGGGGGAGCAGAAGCGGGTGAAGCGGTGGGGCAGCAGCCAGGGTCTCCCTTTCCTCCCCTTCCCTCCCCTCGTGGGAGAGACCCCTCTTGCGCAAGCGACTGCTCCGTCCCGGCCCCCCTCCCATCTCTCCCGTCCCCCGTGACTCCATCCCGGATCCCGAAGCCTTCCCGACCCCCCGTTGCGGCGGGACCGGCTCCGCTTTCCCGTCCCGGCGCTCCCCCCTTTTCCCGAGCGCCGCTTTCGCTCTCGTTTCTGCGTTTGCCTCTAGAAGTGAAGCTCTCGGGGCGATCAAGTGCTTTTGCCTGTGCGGAGGAAGGAGGCAGGTAGGATTAGCATAGTTTTTCAAAGCTCTGTAGGTTCTACAGGAGGTCGGTGTGGAATTGTTTTCTGGCAGGGGAAAGGCAGGGAAATTCCCCCGCTAGAGCCCCGTTCCCTGGGGCTGTAAATGCCAAATAACTTCCCAGTAACAGTAGTTGCCTCTCGCTGTCGGGGCACAGTTTGCGCCCCCCAAAGACAGCCCAGAGGGGCCGATTCGGGCCCGGGCTGGAGGCGGTGGAACTGGCTGTGGGGATCATCCCCCTGGCTCTGCAAGGGCTCTGGAGCGAGACCCCATCCCAGTCCCTCACCCTCCGAGGTCACCGAGCCTGCCAAAACAGCCCCGACCTCAGTGCTTTGGCACTGCATTCCTAAAGGCGGCTCAGAGCTCCAGCTCTGTCCTGTGGGGAGCAGCGAGGAGGACACCGTGTCCAGCTGTAACACTCACAGGTACCAACATCCAGCAGCTGAGGGGGTCAGCACTTCAATCCCTTACAGGTGGCACTGCTGTAAGTCTGGGACCTCAAGGATTTCAGTGGAGACCGAACTCAGCCTTGCAGGTACAGTGCTGGGCAGAGCACGCTCTGCTGCCTGCTCCCCCCTCTGAACAGGCATTGGTGAAGAGTCAAAACCAGATCACATGCTCAAAAAAACAAATGCAGAATCTCTGGAAATGTGGGGGAACCACAGTGAGGACCTGAGAGGACAGGGTGGTTTTCTCCCCAGGAGCAGCCACATCATTTTGCAGATCAGTACAGAGAATTAACAACCCTGCATTTGCCTTCTGCAAGAGGGGAAGGAGCCTCTCACCTCCAGCTGTCAGTCAGTGGGGCTGAGGATGGAGACTCTCCTGGACTTCATTCTTAACATTTAAAGATCAAACCTACAAGAAAAACACACCATTCACCAAGAAAATCAAACCTAGTTCTCTGATACCCAGAATAAGGAAACCTTGATGGTCAGGAAGAATCCAAATCTCCTTCCAGTAATTTCAGTTTCCACCTACCAAGGTTAAAGAAAGTCCTCAGACTCCAGCAGGAGCCAAGGGGGGGTCAGAACTCTGGTCCGACAGCAGGGTCTTGGCTGTGTTTATTTGCACTTTACACAGAACAGGTGACAGGCTGAGTTTCACACACCACTCTAAAATGGTTTTTAATTTTACTGCGAGCTTATCTCAATCCCCTGTAGCTCTTCAAACTAATTCTGATGATTTGTAACTTGCTTTGACTCAGTTCTGGAGCTGGAGCCTGACAGGGTTTTGCTTCATCACTATGTATCATCCCAGGGATTAGTAAACTCATCTCCCAGCACTCCCCGGAGACTGAGGCACAGCCCCTTGAGGGATGGGGGTTTTTTTGGATGAGACTCACCACTAGACTGGACCCAGAAGGAAGCCCAGCTCCGAGCTCACCTGGCTGGAGAGTTGCAGCAGGGGAAAGGCAGGTGTTTCCTTCTCCAGAGACTGCAATTTTCCTACCCTGGGTTTCACGTGGAACCCACAAGGTACGTGAAGCAAAGGCAGGTGGTGGCACATCCTGATGGCAGTCCCTGTGTCCATGCCATGCACCTGCTGGGATGGACACTCCGAGTATGCAGCTCCTCTCCACACTGCAGTGCCTGCACCAGCAACTATTTCTGTTGCGAATTTATCAGGGACAAAAAAGTGTCAGGTGGATGTTTCTGGAGAGAGAAACACCACATTAGTGGGACAGAGATCAGAGTCTGGTAGAACCACCTTCGACCAATCATTTTCTGTCTCTTGTTCTACTGGCCCAACAAACCTCCCAGAGCAAGTTTATTGGTCACTGCCTGATCATCAGAAAGCAACAACACTACTCACTGCTGGCTCTGTGACTTGTGGAGGTAGCATAGAAAAGGAATTCTGCATCATATTCCTATGACTCTGACTTCACTCAGGGCATCATTTCATACTTCAGGGCGTTCAGCAACACCACATTCTGAAACTATTCCTGCAAAATCAGGTTTCTCACTAATACTCAGAGAAAATCCACAAAGCAAAGAAATTTCTCAGTAGCCACTTTGCCAACCAAAGACAGGGTTCATCTCTTTCCCTGATAAAACATTTGTTTGTTTCTTTCTTTCTTTCCTGAGTCCTTCCAGGTTTTTTTTGGGGAGGCAGGGAGTGAAAACCAGCAGGAAAGGTTTGTTCCATGACACATCACTAAAATTTTAATGTTCCAGGTCTAGTCATAGCACTGCAAGGCAGGAGCAACTAAGAGATTAATATCTATTTCCTTCTTGAGATGTACCCCATGTGTCATTTGCTCCCAAAAATCAGCAAGGAGTGTCCAGGATAGGTTTTCCTTTCCCCAAGCATTCAGTAGTTTGCATCAGTTCCTCTAAGCACTTAAAAGCAATAGAGATTCTTCTGAAACAATCCTTATTTTCACTTTCTTGCCTTCATAAGTAATGAACTGCCTTCTGTCTTGCCTTCTTGTAAATTCAAACAGTTTCAAGATGACAGAATATCCTGACAGCGGGGGACCCTCTTCTTCCAGTGTCACAGAATCCCAGAATGGCTCGGCTTGGAAGGGACCTTAAAGGTCATCTCATTCCAACCCCCTGCCATGGGAAAGAACACTTTTCACTATCCCAAGTTGCTCCAAGCTCCATCCAACCTGGCCTTGGACACTTCCAGGGATGGGGCAGCCACAGCTTCTCTGGGTAACCTGTGGCAGGGCCTCCCCACTCTCAAAGGGAAGAATTCCTTCCTGCCTGATATCCAATCTAAACCCAACACAAACACCCTCCAAGCAGGTAACAAGGTCGCTATTTAGTGATGCCCAGTGATCTACAGAGGTAGAAATCTTGAGACATCCTCTCCAAGACAGGTCAGGAATGACAAGCTCATTAAATTCAGAGTGAGTTCAGATAAGCCAAAGCCAAGGACAGAGAGAAAGAATTTCCAGGATGAAGGGACAGAATGTACCCTCAGCAAGTTTGCTCCTCAGTACAAGAAAGGCAAGGAGCTACTGGAACAGCATTGTTTCTCTGCCCTGTGTCAGTAACAATGGAGCATTCCCAGCTAGGAACAGTCTCCAGACTAAAACAACTCCAGGAAAAAGCACAGCCAGAAACGTATTTTAGTTGAAAGGGAAAAAAAAAAAAAAAAGGGTCATAATATTTGTCCCAGCCAATCCCACGCATCTTTTTAAGCCCTTCCTTTAGTCTTGCGTCATCTGGCAGCGTTTTTGGAGCCCGTAACAGGTAATTTCCATCAGCAAAACTGACCAAAACTATGTGGCACTGCCCCTGAAGATGCTCAGAGCTCATGGCTGTGCTGTGGTTTCCCTCCAGTGGCATGAGCAGTCAGCTGCAGCTTTCCTGGGAGAGACCTTCAGAGCAAACCAGGCACTGAACTGTCCACCAATAAATGACATTTTACTGCTCACTGTTCCCAGCCTCACCTCTCCCCCTGCTTGTCCTGGCTGAGGGAACACCAGAATTGAAAATGGGCATCAAAAAGGAGTGACAGGGACCTGCTTGGGAGCAGCTGAGGGACTTTGCCCCAGACAGAAAATCCAGATCACCCCCAAAAAGGCAAAACCATCAGCCTGATCTGCTGCCTCTGGGAACATCTTTTATTTATTGAAAAAACCCACTTCAACAATGCAGGAGCTGTTAAAAAAGCAAAGGAGAACTAAGGATGAGGAAAAGCACTCGGCACAACTCGTGAAGGTTCGACCCCTTGACCAACAAATAAAATAAGGCATATTTCAGGAATGGAGTTGCTTTGGTGACACCAAAGTTTTGAATTCTATAACCAGGGAAATAAGAACCTTTGTTAAAACGCAACTGGCTTTTCAGTTTTATCAATTGTTAACAATAAAATTTTATTAGGATAAAATTTTCTGAATTCCATGGATAGGAAAACCACCAACGGGGCATAAGCTTTCTACTTGTTCCTACCAGGACCACTGAGACCAAATACCCAGAATTTTTTATATTTGGTCATTTCTTTACTTTTCTTTTTAATATAAAACCAAACCCAAATAAGATAAAACTTTTTTTTTTTTTTACAGCAGCTATGTTAAATTTAAAATTGATACAATTTCCCTGGTTAACCACTTATACCCACTACTCACAGAGAATGGAAGTACCGAGGAAATTTTTTTTAACCTATCTAACATGCTATATTTTTTAAGTTTTAGACTGATTAGTTCCTTTTTCTTCCTGGAAAACAAACATCAGATAACGCAGACACCTGGAGATACCAGCAATGAGCAGAGAATAAAGGCTCCTTAGAAGCACATTTCAAAAAATCCCAGCAGGATGGAAGATGGAATCAAGCTTTGGGATGCAGAGACGAGAGGGAACTTCTGCTCACCATCCACCACTGGAATATTTCTGCAAAAAATGATCCTTTCAGGATCTTCTGCTATTGGAGACAGTGGCTGCTGCCAAGCACCAAACAGTGAATGTGAATCACCTCTTCCAGGAACACCAGTGGGGTATGGATGGGTAATCTGGCCTGCTTAGCCAGCTCAGTTCCACTGTAATAGGATTCCTGGGGTTTTTCCAGGATCTGGTATTACCTGAAGGGCACGTAAAATGCCAGATATCCCACAGGACATTAAACTTCAGCCTAAGAGTGGCCCCAGGAGAATTCACAGGCTAAAACAAGTAAAAAGTTAACCTTCTTGGCTCTAACAGAAGACAATGTCCTGCTTTGTTTCCTGCAGCGAGACCTTTCAGACCCGACTCCCCTCTGTAGGAAAACGATCCATGTTGGTGCATCCTATTCCAGAGGAAAGG
Source organism: Empidonax traillii (assembly GCF_003031625.1). NCBI lineage: Eukaryota > Metazoa > Chordata > Aves > Passeriformes > Tyrannidae > Empidonax > Empidonax traillii. Next base: position 166,194 of record NW_020956009.1, on the reverse strand, counting down.
ATCAAAGGGATTTACACGGACCTCCATCCTGCTCCTGCTCCGTGGGAGAGCTGGAGCACAGCCACCACCTTCTGCTGGGCACAGGGGGCTCGTTGCCCTTCCTTCCTTCGGGTGGGATTATGACCATAAGAAAACCTGGAGTAGTCGCTGCCTCTTCACGTCACTGCGGCACCCGGGGCACTTCTTCACCACCTGCAGAAACCAAGGAACAAAACACAGGGATAAAGTATTCCTTATGGAGGAAACACCAAAGATGGAGGGAATTTTTACGTGGGCAGACAGTGATGGAACGAGGGGCAGTGGTTTTAAACAGAAAGAGGGCAGGGTTAGATTAGACTTCACAGAGGAATTCTACTCTGTGAGGGTGGGGAGGCCCTGGCACAGGTCACCCAGAGAAGCTGTGGCTGCCCCATCCCTGGAAGTGTCCAAGGCCAGGTTGGACAGGGCTTGGAGCCACCTGGGATAGTGGAAAGTGTCCCTGCTCATGGCAGGGGGTTGGAATGAGATGAGCTTTAAGGTCCCTTCCAACTCAAACCATTCTATGATATTAAATTTCTCGATGACGTGAAATTTTGTCCAATATGAACCACAAGCCACACCACTCACAGGTCAGTCCCCCAGACAACCTATCTGCCATTTGCATCCTCAGTGTTCCCATTCAGTTATTTCACTGCCAGTAACAAAAAGAAGAGGAGAAAAAGCCTCCCAGCAAAGTGGCACCAAACTTCAACAGCAGTTGTCTCATTAAAGCTATGACACATCTGGACGATTAAAATAAAGGAACGAGGAAATGCAGAGCTGCAAGAGCTGCTGCGAAGTTACAGCTGTACTTTTGAGTAAAGTCCCCTCAAGTGGCTCATGAGTTCCCCGAATTCCTGCTTCCTCCTGCACAGATGGGAAGGAAGAGAGTCCTGGGCATACCCGGATTCTCATGGGGCACGCGTGGTCGTGATCAAGAGCCTGGTAGGGGAACCAAGCACATTTATTTCTTCATAGCACCCCACACCTTTCTCAGCAGGAGACACAAGGGCTGGTGAGGCACCATTTCTCCACTCAGGTTTCAGTTTGTTTCTTCCCTAGCCTTCAATTTTAAGAAGTCATTTGACCTGCACGTGAATCCCAACTGTTCTTTTCACGGCTTGCAAGTTACTGGTAAAACATGCTCTGCTTACATCAAAGGGGAGACAGTAAAAAAAAAAAACACAACCTTTTAAAAAATTACTCTTTGAGAGAAGACTGCCACCTCAGGAGGCTAAAATGAGGGTCACCTATATCAGTGGCACTGCACAAGCTTCCCTGCAGTATGCAAGTTCATAATTAAAATCACAGAATGGTTTGGCTTGGAAGGGACCTTAAAGCTCATCTTATTCCAAGCCCCCTCATTCCAAAAACACTTTCCACTACTCCAGGTTGCTCCAAGCCCTGCCCAACCTGGCCTTGGACACTTCCAGGGACGGGGCAGCCACAGCTTCTCTGGGCAACCTGTGCCAGGGCCTCCCCACCCTCACAGGGGAGAATTCCTTCCTAAATATCCAACCTAACCCTGCCCTCTGTCAGGGTGAAGACATTGCAAGAAAGGGTGCAGACTGCAAGGTGGGCTCTGGCTGTAGGATTTGGGTCCTAGAAACATGAATTAAAATACCATAAATGGAGGGAGAGGGGAAAACTCAACTCACCTCCCAGCAGACAGTGATTTGCCAAAGACAATTTGAAGCCTAAAATACAACCACGAAACCTGACATTATTTGCCTGTATTACAGACAGTCCAAATGAGAATAACTCAGTCTGTCTGGAAGAACTGCATGAATAAATGATGCACCTCAACACTGGAAAGCAGCAACAGAGCTCTGGAGAAAAAGCAACACCCCAGAGCAACGTGTCCTGGCCCGGTCTCTGCAAGGTTTCCCCAGCACAGTGAATCACCCAACATGCTCCAGCACTAATCCCCCTAAATACCCCTGCAGCTGCAGGGAATTCTGACTGCTCCTCCAAAAGCTTCTAAAAGCTTCCAAACACATTCACCGCCTCTCCCCCACCACTGTTTCACGACAACAACAAACTGGAAAAGATCACAATTTGCAAACCCTGCGTTGCAAACGAGGCTGTTAGTCATTTCCTCGGGGGACAATAAGCACCAAGGGGCTTTTGAGCTGAAAAAACAGTGAGTAAGTTGTTAGCAAAGAGAAAAAAAGGAGTTTTTAAACGCAGCCCAGTCAGAGCTGACAAAGCCCGATGCCATCTGAGGAGAGCTCAGAGCTCCGCCGTGGTTGCTCATTTCCTGCTGGTAAAAGGTAACTCTATCCCAAACACATCCCTGTCATGGATGGAACCAACTGCCTGCTTGACCCCCCAGAGCATGAGTGGGAATGAGGATGGATGTGTTGGGAGATGGCTCCTCTGGGACTGGTTTCAGAGAAACACGGAATAATCTTCCTGTTTGCAATCCTCTGCTGTCCCAGGGGGCTGTGCTTCCTTCTCAGCTCCATGACCAGCAGAGAACAGTTCTGCCTCAGCACTGGGAGAACCATTTCTGCATCAGTCCATGTAATATCCTAATCTACAACAGGTTTAGGTATCAGGAAGAATTTCTCTGTGGAAAGGGTTGGAAAGCACTGGAACAGGCTGCCTGGGGAAGTGGTGGGGTCACCATCCCTGGCAATGTTCAGAAGACATGTGGATGTGGCACCTCAGGACATGGTTCAGTGGTGAACTGTGGTGGTGGTGGGTTGATGGTTGAACTTGATCTTAAAGGTCTCTTCCAACACAGATCTCTCTTAATCATTCTCTGGCTCTATTATTCGACTTTTCATTAGCCAAATGACACTTGAATCACATCATGAGCCACTTAAGACTCCTGTACACAGATGACATTCATCACCACAAAGATAAGTCATAAGTAAGATCATTCAGGTAAGTGACAAAGATTGAAATCATTAATAATAAATGACCCACAGGGAATGACTCGTTTCCTCAAACATGGGTTTGCACAGGATATCTGGATAGAAGAGAAGGAATACTTCCAGTTAGAAAGGACTTGCAGTGATCCCATGATCCAACTGCCTGACCACTTCAGGGTCCAACAGAAGTTAAAGCATAAAGGACGTCGGAGAAACGACCACCTCTCTAGGAAGCCTCTTCCAGTGTTTGATCACCCTCCTGGTAAAGAATGTTTCCTGATATCCAGTCTGAACCTCCCTGATAGAGCTTTGAACCATTCCCATGCATCCTGACACTGATCCCAGGGAGAAGAGCTCAGCGCCTCCCTCTCCTTGATCCCTCCTTGGGAAGTTGCAGAGATCCACAACCTCATCCCTCAGTCTCCTTTCTCCAAACTAGACAAGCCCAGAATCCTCAGCCACCCCCTCCCAGAAGGTGCCTTCCAGCCCTTTCCCACCTTGGCTGCCTCCTCTGGATGCCCTCAAGCACCTGAGTCTGAAACACAATCTAATCCAGTAGGTGAGACTGCTCTGACCTCTGGTCTAAGAGATGTCAGTCAGAGAAAAGAGCCATTAAAAAAAAATTAGGCTGAGCAAGTTGTCGTTTGTCTCTGAGCTATGAAAACAGACATTCATTCATTTGAGGATTAAGAAGAAATCCAGACCTCAAAATGACCAATTTCAAGATCAAAACCGCAGAAGAGGGTGGTACAATTGCTCAATATACAATAGTACTAATCCTGTGGATTCTTAAGCCAATGAAACAGCAATTACAAGTTCTGTCTTACTGGCAAAAGGAATGACTTTTTCCCCAGATATTTATAAGGTCAAAATTTATGGGCTGAGATAATATAAACACGCTGTGTGGTTATAAAAATGCTTGCCTAACCAAAAACAACTCCCCAGGGAGCTCATTCTGTCCTTAATCAACTCAAGACTCAAGAAGCAGAGGATATAAAAACACACCAGTAAAAGTCTTGCTGTGACTTTGTGGGAGCCCTTTCTGCAGCAGAGGATTCTGCCTGTCAGATGTTCATCCCCATTACACTTTGGCATAAAGGGAAAAATTAAATATTCAGCAGCAAGGCCTATTCAAAGGCTACTTGACTGCCCAATCTGTAGAAAACATGAGATGCTTTTCTTTGGTTTTTGTTTACTTTCTCACATATATCCCTCAAAATAAAAAGCTTCTGTATTTTAAATTTTTGAAGAAATATGGCAGAGCAGACTGAGAAAGAAATTCACTTAACAGCTATTGTGAATTCCCTCTAGGAGATGGAGATGTGTCTGAGTTAAGGTCCATTCCAACTCAAACCATTCTGTGATTCTCTACTTACTCCTCTTGGACCAAGCCTGCCTTGACCATCACGTTTTCTTGGGACGTTCGCACACTGTTTTCTGTGCTTAGCTTACATAACTCAGCATCTCCTTCCTGAGAAAAAGGCCTTTCCTGATTGTTTTGTACTTGTTTATAGATTAACAGGCTGAAGAAGTTTCTTCTCCTTCTGTGCTGTTTTCTGTACCTTCCCGAGTTCCATTACCTTGTTCATCACCTATGAATGTTCAGCAACCCCTCAGTTCTTGTACCAGACTTCCAAACCCAGATTATTAACACCTGGCTGCCAAGTCAAAGGTTGAGTAAGATGCCCCCAAACACACGTACCATGGGACCAGCTACATCCTCTTACCCAAAGAATCCCAACCACCGACTTACTCAGCTGGGAAAACCAACAGACAGGATGACACAGGAGATTACTTGAGCAAGGAATTTAGAATCAGAGATTCACAGAATCATCTGCCTGGGAAAGACCCTTTAAGATCATCAAGTCCAATGGCTGACCTGGCGTTGCCAAAGGCCACCGTTAAACCACGTCCTTCGGTGCCACATCCCCCCGGGGATGGTGAGTCAACCCCTGCCCTGGGAAGGCTGTTCCTGATTTGCCTCATCTCATGACAGTGCTTTACAGTAGGATTTTGATGGGGAAAACGGTGACAATAATTTAGAAAAAAAAAATAAAATGAAAGTTAGTACGTGAAAAAACACATTTTTTCAAGCTGACTCCACAGCTTGCTGCCTTCGTAGTTTTAGACAGGAAAACACGTGGAGGCAGCTCAGAAAGATGCAAAGGTGTAAAATCTCCAGCTTAAAGCCGAGGTCTGCCTCCAATCACATTTGAAAACAAGGAAAATAATGAAACGAGCAATAAATCTTCCATGGGGATTTGGGCGAGCAAAATTCTGTTTCTAGGCTTGTTCACGTGGTTCTCACGAAAAGCACGAAATTCGCCAGTAGTTTCAGGAAAAATCAGACCAGTAAACAAAAGAACCTGTAAGAACTGCTCCCAGCATGTTTTGCAGCAAGTGAAGTCACATAATGGACATTTAAAGGGCACATCATCCTCAGATTTGCAGTAAGAGCAGTGGAATCTTCCTAGAACAGAGGGGAGGGTGGGAAGAGGGGGAGAAAGAAAGAGGAAATGACTAAATTCCAGTAATCACCTGTAAAATTCTTAAGCATCCACGTCTCCAGTGCACTCCAGAAAACAATGACCATTAACAGTGCAATACCTGGCCCTGTTACTTAGTGAGGTCATGTGAGAGAAATTATGTCTCCCGGTGCTTCAGATCTCACTTAGAAACTCAGATTACATCCTTCCTTTACCAGGAAGTTGTAGAGAAAAAAAAAAAAATTTCTGTAAATTCCCAGGAAACTATTGCACCATTGTGACGAAGATAATGAAGCGCTTTTGAGAGCACGTGGAAGGTGCAGAAAGTACAAATTCTCCTCAGCAAACCAGGCTAAACCACGTTGCACCTGAGCAAACACGGGCACGAACCACTCATCTCACAGACCGTCAGCGTAATAATTCTCATCTCTGTAACTTATCTTTATTCCCAAGTATTGGAGAATGACGTCAACCCAGATCTCAGCTATACCTACCACACTCTGGTTCCATCTCCAGGGGAAAGATGGGCACGACTCCAGAGTCTGTGGCTGCTCTCATGTTACCGGTTCTTTTGGGGACTTCAGCCTTTGGCAACTCGAGTTCACTTTTCTGGCTAAAGCAGAAGGAGGAAATCTCGCTCTGAAATTTCCCTGGCACCTCGCTGTCAGAAGTGGAAGCGTCTGGGGATAAAAAAAAAAACAGTATCCAAACCCGTGTGGTGCAGAACACAACACCCAGACTCTGCACAACACAACCAGCAGCAAATTCATCTAGGTTGTCGTTGTGTAAGAAGGGGAAACAAATTCGAATAGCTGCTCTTTTGCAATTTTAGTTCTGTGGAAATTCTTCCTGGACAGAGTGGATCCACTCCTGCTCCCGCCCCATTTAGATGCAAAAATTCTGCCTTCACCCTCGATACACTTCCAGATTACTGATGGCAAAACTGATTTCTTCCTTGTTTCCTTGCACTTCCCCATCTCACTTTACCTTTTATCTTACACCTGCTGGGTGGGGTATTTTTAACCTAATTTGGACACAACCAATGTATTTGATCATCCTTTCCATGCCTTGGGCAGGGAGGCTCCAGAGCATGAGATGGACTTTTCACAGGGGCGTGGAGTGATAGGACAGGGGGAATGGCCTTAAACTAAAAGAGGGTGGGGTTAGATTGGATATTAGGAAGGAATTCTTCCCTGTGAGGGCGGGGAGGTCCTGCAGGTTGCCTAGAGAAGCTGTGGCTGCCCCATCCCTGGAAGTGTTCAAGGTGAGGTTGGATAGAACTTGGAGCAACCTGGGATAGTGGAAGGTGTCCCTGCCCACGGTAGGGGGGTTGGAACTGGGTAACGTTTAAGATCCCTTCTAAGTCAAACCATTCTGTGATTCTCTGACTCTAAGGCTGTTGTCTAAGCCTACCCATTATTAATAAATAAGGCTCTAAACTTTGGGCAATCGTTCATTACCAACCTTGTACGTGGCTGTTTCCTTTTGTGCACCAGCTCTCCAGGCTCAGGGGTTTCCCTCCACTTTGCAGTGGCTGCTGCAGCTGCTTCTTCCCCTCACCACAGACCATCCCAGTCAAATTCTTACACGTCTCTCTGAACCGCTCTTTGTGGTGAGGACGCACAAACATGTAAAACCCTGGCCAAAGGAAAACACAGTCAATTGCAGATGAAAATCAACGCCCAACCATGGAAGGCTCCTTTCTTTGGAGGGGAGAAATTCTTTGCAAGCTGAACAATATCAGCTCTATTCCTCAGAGTATCTCCAGCTTGGTGCAACGCTTGACTTTTTTTTTGGTGGTTTTTATGATTACGGGGATTTCCTTGCCAGAAGGCAGATGAGTACTCAGCGTGGAGAACAACCCCAGCTGTTACCTTGAAATTCTTCTGTTCTCTACAGCTCAGTATAAATACCCAACCCAGCCCTTCAGCTGACAACTGATCTAAGGAAATCAGATATACATGAAATATCCGGAAAGATTCTCACAAAGGAAGTTTCTCGTTACTGTTTGGTTGACAAGGATTCACAACATACACAGAAATTCTATAAAGCCCCAATTATGATTTATTGCCACGTGCAGCCAATTCTACCATGAAGTCCTCTGAGGTCAAAACATCTGCTCAGTAATGCCAAGTGCTCAAGAGGAGGTTATCACTCAGTGCCCCACGATTCATTTCCCTCCCGCTCTTCACTGAGTCAAGACTCATCCAACTAGTTAATGCACCAGAAAAAAAAAAACACGTATTTTCTGACAATTTGCAGACTATGACATCTATTTAAGGTCAATCAATACTTATTTTTATTTCCTAAAGACACCAAACAAAACTCCATCAGCACTTGCTAGCATACACCAAATGTGTAATTTCCTGCAGAGCAATTCACCCCAGAGACATGGGAGAAGTTGGAACGGAGGTGTCACATCACACAAGCCCCCTTCTTCTTCTTCTTCTTCTTCTTCTTCTTCTTCTTTAAACACTAAAGTCCAATTTCAAATTTTGAAAACCTGCAGTTTCCTAAATCCTTCCATCATTAACTCACGAAACGAAAATAAAACAAACCCCTTCAGAGAAAATAGTTATGGATCTGTGCCGTAATTTATTTCCAGGTGAAGCTCTGTAAAAGAATAATGAACCAAAAGTGTGATTGCTTACTCCAAAACCTGGAAGTGATTTAAGAGCTTTTAGCACCAGCATAGTAACCACTTTGGTCATGAGAACAAAACTGAGTCAGTTCAATAGTCAGCACTGTTCTTTCTGAAGAGATAGTTAGCAATCGAGGAGAAATGTCATTGGTCATGAAGGCATCTGACTGAAGTTAATTGAGCTGAAGGTTAGGACTGGAATTACTGAGGTATTGTCTAACGCTTTAAATGGACAATTTCTAACTGAACAGACAGAAACACCATTTTTATAACCTTGGCATTTTTTGCTCTCTGAATGACGTGCATTGAACACACCTTTCCTGCTACTCCATTTTTCTGGATTGCTAAACCAAGAGATGAGACCAACATCTTCTCAGCTACATAAAAGTGATTTAAAAAAAAAAACAAAAACAAAAACATCCCTTACTTTGTAGGAGGTGAAAGTCCTGTGGCCTCTCCGTGGTGAGGGCTGCGATCACCGATATCATCGCATCGTAATTATCTGTCCTCTTGTAAGCCAGCAACGCTTCGTAAAACTGGCTGTAAGTGCTTTTGGCCAAAGCCCTTTGCACATCCCTGAGGTAGGCGGTCCTGAGGGCCTGGTGATTGTCTTTCCTGGAGCCTGCAGGTTTTCCAGCCTCTCTCCTTGGAGCTCCACTGGCGTTCTGCCCTGAAAGACAAAGAACAACGTGAGAAGAGCCCGAAGAGGAACAAACAGGTTGCTCCATCATATCGACTCCTCGTTTCATTTACAGGGGGTTTCTGGACTACTTCAAAGTGGGAGAGCCAGACCTGCTCCTGGAAATGGCAACGGAGCAAAATAACTCTGGGGATCACTTTTAGCATCTTCTCTGATCTTGTCAATTGGAGAAATGTGCCAGGAGGTCGCCAAGGAACGAGCAAAAGGCGACACAGAAGGCTGTGCATGGAGGTCAGCAATAAATCAGGGTTTGTGATCCCCCTGGAGGAGTAAAAGCATCTTCAACAGGTGGGTCAGCCAACTCTGCTGGCCTGACACATGGGCAATTTTAAAGGAGAGATTACTCACCCCCTAACAATGGAAAGAGAAAAGGCGGGGTAGGGTGTTTTCCAGCAGGAAAACATAAGGTCAAAAAGACTATCTAACCTGAAATAACACCCAAAGGAGCACAGGAGCAATGCAGGAGGACAGCAGAAGGTAGGAGCAGCTTGGAACATCCTGCTGAACTGCAAGTGGACTTTGTTCAAAATATCAATCTTTAATTTCTGATACGTTTCAGAGGAAAAGCCTCTAGCATGTTACAGGCATGCAAATATGGATGAAGGATATGGTAAAGAACTGATTCAATTAACCTGCCATATCTTTTGGCATTTAGATCTTTAAAAGTTCTTTAGTGGAGGATAAAGATATTTAAGTTTCAAAACATGGGCTTCGTTCAATTTCCTGAAAAGGGGAAAAACCTGGGTGTGAATTTTATAATCAGTATCCTAGAGCTTTCTGACACTTCCATAGGAGTGTTTTCTGTTTAAGAAGTGAGCAACATAAACAACAAATCCATTTATTGCTATTATTTTCTCAATTAATTTTAGTGGAAACAAGTTTCTGTGAAGCCACTCCAACGGTTTAGGACAAAATAATTACCAAATATTCTGTTTCATTCAAATATTCTTAAAATACAAATCGAAAGAGAAAACACATCAAAAGAGCAACACGGCTTCACACAAGAAAAGCTTTTAAAGCCTTCCAGAAAACTGGCTTTTTTTTGTTGTGTGGGGTTTTTTTGTTGTTGTTTTTTTTTTGTTTGTTTTTTTTAAAGAAGGGATTAGCCTTCCAGTATTCTTTACCCTTTAAAGAAAGACTTCTAAGTCCAATGATCCTACTCATTTCCTTGTGAGAAATACAGAAAAATTCCCGGCTGTTCTCAGGAAGACACGTAATGAAATAATAACCAAGCCTTTGAGTTCAAAGATAAATAACAGGCAGAGTGAGATTAGAGGGATGCACACAGAGATGACGTTTGCTGCTCTCTGTTTCTGCAGAAAAAACAGCCTGTCCTCAGGAGGAATTCACACATTACACCCAGAACAAAAGAGAGACGGTTTCTCTTCCGTACCTGGATTCACACTGACGTAATCTAAAGCTGCATCACTTCACTGGCTCTCTTCTCACAGACCCTGGACAAACAGGAAGCCCAGCAGACCTGTGCTCAGCTGGCCCTTTTCCCAGCTCAGCCTCTCAAGTGCAAAAGTCTGGCTTCAGATGGTTTCTTTCATATCCACCTTGATTTAATTTACCGGCTTCTGTGTTTTGTTTTGTGCGATCCCTGCTGAAAATTCTGAATTACCCTCCCTCCTACCTGCAGGGACTGAGCCACTGTGTTGGGTGAGCAGAAAGAACATTGGTTCCCACTTGGAGAACTGACAGTCAGTGGAGAAATAAGACACAAGAGGTATTTCCTTGGGACTGTGTCTTTATAAAACACGAAGGGTACCTGCACTGTTCAGTCCTGTTGCCAAGTGGAATCCTCCCTGGTTCAGGTGGAGCCCGGGGTTCAGCTGAGCACACGAGGCCTTGGAGAAGGCACTTCTCTGCTGACTCTGTTTTTCTTCTGTTAAATAAAACCATTAACAGCGAATTTAGGGAAGAACGAACATAGAAAGGTGCACTTCAAAGTATGTCATCCTATGCTGAAAACACCTGAGCAACCCAGAGAAGTTGTGGCTGCCTCATCCCTGGAAGTCTTCAAGGCCAGGTTTGATGGGGTTTGGAACAGCCTGGTCTGGTGGAAGGTGTCCCTGTCCCTGGCAGGGATACTTCTCTGATTAGAAGCCAACACCCTGGTTTTTTTTAGAACTTTATTGCTCCACAATTTCAAAGATTTCACAAGCTTTGTAAGGACATCATCGCCTCCTATTCACAATTCTGGCGGCACTACATGGGCAGCAAAGAAGACACACAAGGTTTTTAAACCCCCAGACTAGATTAATGATTTAAATAGATCAGTAAAATCACCTTTTTGAAATAAACTGGCATCATTACTAACTCTGCAGGAGGATCGTGGAGAGCACCGACTTAGCTCAGCATTGATTAAATTAAATTGCCTTCCACCCTCACACTTCTGTATTAGACACATCTTGCTCCAAGACTGGGTAATGTCCTTCAAACAATACAACTGAAAGCAGCTCCTCACCTGCTCTCTTGGCCAGGACCTCCCTCTCCTCCCACAGGAGGCTGTGCTCAGGTTTGTAGCCACAGCCCACCCCAGTCAGGCTGCAGCACGCTTCATCAAACTGCTTTTTGTGCTGGGGTCGAACAAACTGGTAAAATTCTTTCGTTGGGGAGAGAGGGAGGAAAAGGGGAAAAAAAAGAAAAAACAGAAGAAGAAGAAAAAAAAAATCAATCCATAACTGCTACAGAAACCTACAGCAGCAGGATTTCAAAATTAGGCAATAAGGAGATAAACAGGTGCAGCTAAATTAATTAAAATCTAAATGCCCTTGTCTAATATTTATACAATAAGCACATTTGTAAGTTACACAAAGGTCAGCTACTACGCAAACATTGAGCAATGTCACTAGGTAAAAAGTGTCATTTTTTCACTGTAAATATGAAGTAAGACCTCCCAGTGAAACAGGACATGAGGTGACTCATAAACCATGAGGTCCAAGTATCCTCGAGGCTGATACTTTGAATAACTGATGGGTTGTTAATTTTACACTTCACGTTACTTACTTACCACAGAGTGTTTGCCAACATCAAATCAGCTTTAGGTTTCAGGTGCCTGACACTCTCGAAAACAGGACTTAGGCCTTGATTTGATTATCAAAGATTTTATTTATATAGATCACCAGCAAATTGGGAAACCAACTGTGGTTACTGATAGTACTGAGTGCTCATACTGAGCTTCCCATTCCTTAACCTTAGGCTCTACCTCACACAGTTTACAAGATGCATAACTATGCTATTATTATTTCAGCTGATGAAAAGAAGGCAGAGAAAAAAGCTGCCCATTTGTTCACACGCTGAGAGAGAAATGAAAAGTCACACAGAAAACACTGTAAACTGGAAGAAATGTTGATGGGAGTTCAGGTCCTGTCAGTGCAGTTGTTAAAAGTCATGAAAATACCAACTAGTCCAGTAACTATCCACGTTTGCCCAGATCCTTCGCTTTATGCTCACCATTATTTAAATAGAAAATTCCTCTAGATATTCTGTCTACTTATTTACTGCTTTAACACTGAATCCTTATGAATGCATGTGTCCAACTCACACAGCCACACCCTTGAACTCCTACGTCACAGGGAATTAAGCTGCACTACTTTTAGACAAAACCTCAAACTTCCACAGAATGTGAATTTCTTCAAGTCAAGATGCAAGCTGACATGGATAATTACACTGAGAAGATTTCTATGTGGTCTGGGGAAATAAAGTGATGAACGTTCAGGATGACCATCCTGACTGATCTGTACTTCAGATCTAAAATAGTACCGAAATACCCAAGTCTACTTAAAAGACAAAAGCCACGTCACATAAATACACCAGGGATACACAAAACACACCAAATGTACCTCGTAACAAGACGTGCTTTTTGTCATCCTCCAAGAAGAGGGAGCTCATTTCAGATAACATGGCAGGGAAGTCATCTGTCTTCTTGTACTGCTGCAGGGCCTTAGAGAAGAGCTCATAGTTCTGCTGGCTCAGGGTCTCCTTCACTGTGGTGATGTAGGACGTGGCTCGGGCCTTCTTTGGCTCTGGCAGCTCAGCTTTCCTAAGGGCCTGCTGGGAGGGCAGGAAGGGATTTCAGTAGAGTGACTTTCACAGGAATTCAGGTAGAAGCGCTATGTTTACAATTCCAACAGCACATGGAACGAGGAATGGTATCATAGAATCATAGAATCATCAGGGTCAGAAAACATCTCTAAGATCATCAAGTCCAACGTCCACCTGGCACCACCACCATGTTCACCACTAAACCATGAATGCTTTCGCCTAACAGGTTGCAGTTATGGTAATCACCCCTCTATCCATGTATTATTCACCTTCTCTGCTGATAAAGCGACTGCTTCGGGGAAATATTCCTAGAGAAGGCAGCCAATAATCATTGCATAACTCTTAGGAGAGGGCTTAATCAAATGATATTTACTCCAAGCCTGGAGGCTGAGCTGATTCATCGTGACATCAGACAGCAACAAACTGCAAACACAAACTTTCTGCATGAACCTGTTCTCTTCCTTCTCTCCCTTCTCCTGGATATTATCGGCTTCAGGATCGGTTTTCGTTTGCCAGCTGACTGGCAGACTCACAGACAGGCAACATCCAGTTAGGACAGCACCTTGGACAACTGCTGGTGCACCCAGTCACTCAGGGAATTTTCCTGAATTCATAGTAACTCTTAAGCAATTAGCTGCATAATGAGTTAACTGAGTTTGGAGACAGGGCAGAACTACAGTGCACAACTGCAAAGTTAACACACAGTGATGACCCATCTCAGGGGGGATTTGGATGTGATCCCTTACCCAAACCTGGCCAGTTAAACCATTTGAGGCTCTACCAGCAGCTGGACCAGCTGATCATTGTAGGTTCCTCCCAACTGAAGGATTCTGTTCTAGTCAAAAAGAATGGAACCACCCACCACACCTGGTGACTGGGAGAAGTTGTTCACTAAGCATTCAATGCCAGAAAACAATTCTTTTCACCTACTAGCTCTGCTTGGACCTGTACTTGATTTGGTCTGTGATGTCTGGATTTGGGAAAGATCATAGATTTTAGATGTGCACTGTTGAGTATTTACAATTTGGAGAAAAACATGCTTGTTCCAGTATCAGTCATCTGTCTGCCTGGAAATTTCCAATTCAAATGACACAGGGAAACACATACTGTATTGCTGACTAGCTTTATTTTCTTCCTTCCTCCTTTCTGCTCATCTGTTAACCTCTTCTCATACTGAAGGGAAAGTGTAGACAGACGATGTGCCTGTGAAGACAAAAAGAATATAAGAAACATACCAAAAAAAAAAATTTAAAAAAAAAGTTTTTCAAAGTTATCGTCCATTTAATTTAGATTTTTCCAGAAATAAGGCTTGTTGACTCAGTTTGAGACACCATTCAACAAAGTGGAACAAGTCAACCTAAATTACTGCAACAGAGCCCGGGCACATTTTTGTTTCCAGAAGGTAATAATTTAGTGGACAGGTCAAAAAGAGAGACCAAAGCAGAGTAAATTAAAGACAAAGCTGGTCTTGATTCCTGACCAAGCAAAGCTGAACTCAGAGCAGACTGTTCCAGGGCAGCCTGTGAGTGCACACAGACCTGTGTGTGTAACCGATGGCTCAGACACACCTTCACTTTCCTGCCTGGAAATCCTTCTCTGTGTGAAGAAAACCTGTATCAGGCTTTTGGGGTACTGAGAAGGAAAGCCTAAACAGTGCTACAGAAAATATCAGGGCAGGTAGGATGAGACAGCAGCAGAAACCCCTGTGGCTCAACAAGCTCTTCAGCAGCTCCCATTCCCAGTAACACAGAACGGCTCTCGAGCCAGAGGACTGGGATTGCTCCACTATTGGATCAGCATCAACCACCTTGAACACAATCACTCAAGGAACAGAAGAAGCTGTAGGACAGCCCCATATTGCCAGCTGGTCTCTCCACACCTGCTGAGAAAGCAGGAACGTGGAATTAGTTACTGCTTTGCTCTTGCCCAATAAAGATTTCGTGGCAAGTACGTGACTATCAGCTCATTTCTGTTCACTTGTGAGAGGAACCAATGAAACATAAGAGTGCCCCTAAATTCCACTGTGACTTCCAAATATGGCTATTCAGATCACAAAGCTTCAGAGACAAATTAAACTACCTACAGCTAAACACCACCACTAAAATAAACAACTCCTATGGCCAATAATTTCAGATGAGCCAGTTTGTGGAGTCTGTTGCTGTACCCAGAAATACAACTTAAGTGTGCACTCCTAATACTGCAACTACACCCAATTCCACACAAACCTGGCCATGATTTCAGTGCACATTTAAATATGTTTTACTTACGAAAGGGAATGAAGAACTAGAATATAAGCAGCAAGTCAAGTATTTATGATACTTGTAGTAAGGCAGAAAAATTATCAAAACCATTTTTTACTCCTGTGCTATGTAAAGGCACTACCTTGAACAGCAAGATCCAGCAGAAATAAAAAGGCTTCCAAGACAAGTTTCCATGAGACATATCTCACAAGGAAATCTGATTATGGGGAACTGGTAAGTCATTATTTAAATGGATTGAGAGACTTTTTCTTGCATTTTGATTTTTTGAGATGACAAAGCCTTTTCTTCTTTTTCACCCCAAGCAAATTCTTTCAGGATGACAGCAGCTAAATTTCCTTTTTTTTTTAGGGAACAAGGATGCAGCATAACCTTGATAAAAGAAAAAAATGGCAACACAGATACTATGCTGGATGGTGAAGAAATACAGGAAATCACACAAACTCCATCCTCAGTCCAAATCCAGCGCTAAGTAAATCAGCTGCAGGCTGGACTCAAAGTTGGCTCCCTCAGCGGCCCTGCATGTCTCAGGACTACGCTCAGGTCACCAATTTAGGAGCAGCACAGGATGACCCCAGAGTTCTGCACTCAGAGGAGCAGTAATGCCAAACAGGGGAAGAGGACACGAGCGAGCGACTGCCAAGCCATCAGGTCTGTCAGCTCATCTGCCTCCAGGAAATGCTGAGCTCTGCCAAAAGCAGAGCAGCTGTGTTAGGAAGGCACTGTGGCTGAGTTACCAACTCCCTGGAAACGTGCCAGGCTTTCCAAAGAATAAGTTTTGGTGTCTGTGCCACGGTGGCTCCTGGGCGGTGGAGCCCATTTCCCACCTGGCTGCACACAGGTTCAATATTTGCTATCCTTGGTACCTTCCCTCTGTTTTGTACATGTCTCCATCTCCCTTAGGCCTCCTCAAATATTCCCCAGACACTTCTACACCCCCACATTTTCCTGCAGGCATTCTCCCCCTAAGCAAACTACGTGGGTATGCTGTAATAGGCATTCCTGGGGTCTGCAAGCCAGCACCCAAATACTCCTCTGATGGCAGCCAGATAAGGGAGCCACCCCTCCAACCACTGCAAACAGGGATTTTGGGAAAGCAAGAACACAGCCTAATCACTGATGCATTAAAAACACCAATCCAAGAGGAAAGAAAATGAAACAGCACAGAAGCAGCTTTGTTGATCTTAATGAGATAGTGGATTCCTGATTTAGACAAAATGCTCCACAAGTCTGCAATATTCATTCTCTGAGGCAAATCAAAGATTTTAATCTCAAAGAGCAATTTTCTAATTCATAAACCCTCCCTCACCCTTTTTTTTTTTTTAATTCAACATCTGGTTTCACACAAGGAGCTGACACAGATTCCACCCAGGACAAACTGTGTATTTAACAACCTCTCCCCTGAGAGCTCTTTGCTTCCCAGAGAGCGTGGTTAACTTCCAGGAATCCACCTGGTCAGCAGCCTTGGAGCACAGTACAACCTGTTGATCATCCACTTGAAAGTGGCAAGGAAACCCTTTGATTAATTTAATTAAGAGAACTTGCAATTACCAGTGCTGATTACAGTGAGTTTTTTGAGAGAGGGTTGAGCTGGAACTCTTAATGCCAAACCCGTTTTGCTTTAAAGCCTGCAAGTTTTACTTACAAACAAGTCTTTTGCACACCGTGGCCGTTACCTTTTCCTCTCCTGGCAATTCACTTTCCTCCTCTGCATCTTCACTGCTCTTCTCACTGCGCTCCAAGGCATCCAAGAGCCCAACACAGCGTCTTCTGGGCGAGACAAATTCTTGCTCATACTCCACACACAGGCTGGATGTTCCCTCTCCATTTACTGGCATCAACAGCACAACACAGACAACAAATTAACATTCCACATTACACCTCTTGTGTTTTCTTTGACTGAGTGATATCTCCCAGCCTTGTGAAGCAAGCCACAAAGACCGGTGGATTAAACAATCTTCCACTTGCTCATAACTGGTCTGAAACCAGAGCTTTAAACACAAGTGCATTGTTCTGTTCCAAACCAGCAAGAAATCTAGAGTGCTGAAAGAATATCTGACATGAGAAATGCTTTATTCTGCAGCATTAGCTAACCACAAAATTTAAAACACCCCTTTCGTTCCAATGTTTTTCTTTCTGTTTTCTTAGCCAGATTTCTGAGTAAGAGTCATTTATACAACAGGATGGAAGAAGAACACATTGAAGTCAGTGTCAGTCAGAAAACTTCCAGTTCTCATTGTCAAAACTAACTGTGATATTCCACCAAACTCCTGTTCCATGGGGCACTTTTTCAGGCCCCATCTGCCTTTTCACTCTGTAATTACAACTGATTTGCTTCATTTCTATAGCTTAACTATGTCCCTTCTGATCAGATGTTTCCATCAGTCTTTGAGCTCTCCTCGCTTTCTTTCCCATTTCAGTTTCTACTCTCTTGATCCTCTTTGGGGTTCAGTTCAAAACAGAAAGATGTATCTGCGAGGACACAAACCCACCTTTCCTTTTCCTCTTCAGACTGGGGACATGGTCATCCAAGTTTTTCGCTTTTTTGACGGAGGGGATCTGCTCAGATGAAGTGGATGGTGCCGAACTGCCATCACTCAGGGAACCAGCACGGCCAGGAGGGCACTGGGGCAGGGGTGGGGGCATCTGCAAGCAGTTTGCAAAGTGTTACAACAGCCAAAAGCCATTTTTTCTACTCCGCTCCCTTTGCAATCAAAAATCCCAGCAATGACCCAAAGACATCTCCTTTTCACCAAATAACCCTTGATATGGAATGATTGTTAAAACTCTGGATTTATGGGCTTTTGGAAAAAAAGGACCAAACAGCTTGGAAGTGCAGTAAGCAGGCTCAGCACTAAGTGAGCTGGTACCAGAAGAAGAATCACGACCTTCTAAAGAACAAACACCCCCTAATGCTATCCCTGCAACAACAGCTTCTTCTGGCAAAGCACATCAGACCGTGGTTCTCATTTACCCCAAAACTCTCATTGATGATCAGAAAAGATCCAGTCATTCAGTATCATCCATCTGTAACTTATTAGTTTGAACAACTAATTGTTGTACGTGGCTAAAGTGTCTTCCAGGAACTCATCCAAGTCTGTATGTGAAATTTTAAGTGTTTATTTTAATCTTAACCTCTGTTTTGGGAACAAAGAATCCCCCATCCTGGCTTCCATCCTGTTTCTTGCTGTAACTTCCTCCAGTCAATTAGGAAGTCTTTTTACATCAAGGAACTATTACAGACAACATTAGCTTCTTAATGCTAAGAGAGAAGCTGCATTAGTAAAGATGACCCAGTGATGACCTGTAACAACAACTGATAGTTTTTCTTACTCTTTCTACCAGTCAGCTCCAATTTCAGTGTGAGGGTATGACTGATTCTTCCACACACATGCCCTCTCCCTGAGGTGGAAAGCTTTCGGATGCCAACATCGATTCCAGGGTTTGCATACCACCCAATAAAGGCCATGTTTATTTAGGAGGAAGAGGAAGTTATTTTTGTGATCTAACCTAATGAGTTGCCCAGCATAACAACAACATCCTGTCCCAGCTCACCCCTGGAGAAAGATGAGGCATACCTTCTTTCCTGTAAATCCTCCCATGCTTAGAAGTGACAAGTGACTCTGTGCTAAGTCCTGTGGGGAGTCACAAGCTGGCCTCAGTGATCCTTACGGGTCCCTTCCAATCTGAGGTCATCCGTGATTCTCTCTCACATCTCTCACCTGGCTTAGAATTCCCAGTCTCCAACACTATTCAGGAAATCTGCTGTGTGTTTTGTGAGGTTTGTTTAAAGACACTTACAATTTCTTGAGCGACGCGGAAGAAGTTGGAGACGCTTCTGACCGCATGCCCGAAGTTGTCATAAACACTCACGTAAGGACGGACCCAGGAGGGCAGTTTGCCTCTTACATCACCGACTGTGAACCTGTGTGGGAGTGGAAAGCAAGAGAATTATTTGCCAGGTTGGGCTACATTAAATAAACAAACTCTAGATCAGCTTCTAAAGGGAAAAGGGAGGAGTAGCAAGACAACTGAAGTTTGAAACAGCGCTCGGGAGAAAAGGGCTTTGTGGATACCACGTATCAGGCAATCAGCCAATTCCCATCTTTTGCCCATAAAAATCCATAACTGGGCAACACGAACAGTAGTACTGAACCTAGACTGTCTCCAGTTGAGCCTCAGCATTGATGGCTATCAAACTCTTGTTGCCTATAATATACTTATTAAATTAATTAACATTTTCTGAAAGGACATTATTGCAGTATAATATTACTACAGTATATTAATATACATAGTATTTTTTCTCTAATATAATCTGTCCTCATTTCCATTCTCCTCAAAACAATGCAGTGCTGGTGACTGCCTTCTCAAATGAAAGGTGGAGAAAATGCAAAACCATTATCGTTGATGTTGCTGATGCCACATCCCTGGAAGCGTCCAAGGCCAGCCAGGACGAGGCTTGGAGCAACTTGGCCTAGCAGGCTGGAGCGAGATGAGCTTTAAGAACCTTTCCAACCCGAACCATTCTGGGATTCTGTGGTGTTTGCTTGTGTTGCAGAGCCCAGGTTTACCTCTGGTCACACAGGAAGATGGCCCCGTAGTCCTGGCGGTGCCTGATGACCCGGCCGATGGCCTGGTTGACAGCCCGGGACGCTTGCTGGCTGTACCACTCACGCCCAGACAGGTACTGCAAGGGGTGGGAGGAAGAGTTAACATGATTTACCAGGTAAAATGTTTACTCCAGGCTGTACAGTCACTTTTTAAAATTAATTATATATTTTATTTTATTTTTTAAAAAGATGTCAATGCATCGGAGAAGATGCATTGACAAATCTCGAAGAGTCAAAGAAACCCAAACAGGGGTTGACTCAAATATTACACCTGAATTATAGAGCACAGAAAAACTCCAGTAGCAACCTCCAGTTTGAGGGGCTATTTTATATAAGGTGCACTGACAGCCTTGGCAGTATAACAGACTCATCATATTATTTAAGCATGACTGTGCTGCAGAACAAACTCAATTTTAACACCATTCATTTTCGTGCCTGAAGAAATAATAAACCAAACCCAAACCAAAGCACAAAAACCCCAGCACACACCGCCACACCCCCTAATCCATAATCCCCAAACTAGCCAGCACAGGCAATTCTTCCTGCTCACCCCCTCTCTGGATGAAATAAACCCCTCAGACACAGAGATGGGTAACACACATCAAATTTTTTACTTTAATTACACCCTTTTTTTGAGCCTGTATTTGTTTGAGACTGTGCCAACGGGAGACAGAATGTGAAAACAAGGTGACTACATTTGTGACAAACTCCCAAGGTTGTTTTTGATATCCATGCTTCCACAGGGCTGAGAGAAAAAATCCAAAATCCACAGGGACAAGAGGGAGAAATAATAACACGAACCTGCAAACAGCCACCAGTGAAAAGCTGCCCAGTCTTACCCGTGCACCTGCACCACTTCTCTTCATTTCATCCAGAAACTCCATCTTCAGAACGACTCTGGGCTCCATGCGAGGGGGAAATGGAAGCCCAGTAATGATGACTCCTCGTCCATTTGTATCTGCAAAGTCCAAGCCTTCACTGGCCTGAAGAGACAGAATTTTCCATTTTCAGCAGGGTGTGAAGTGACATTTCAGAGCAATTCAGCAGTTGTTGGCCTTTTTCCTCCATTCAATTAATTCCCTGGCCAAGTGTAGTTTATGAATACGTTATGAATAGCTTCAACTAGATTTTTTGCTTTTATTACCAAGACTTTAAATTTGTTTTTTAACTCCAGCAGATCCTAACAAAGCATAGCTCAGCCAACACTGTTAATGCCTGTCTTATTCCCAGATAAGCACAACAGCTGTATTGAGACCATGCCTTAAATGTCAGTCAACACCTCTGTTCAAACCATCCATACCCTGACTTGATAACAAGACATGGTAAGAACATAACAAACCTTCTCTGACAGTAAAAATGAACAGAATCATTCCAAAGCAACAATAGAAAGCTGCCAGAAATCTGCTCAGAATTCACCAGACTATGGTGCCACGTCCACCAGCTGTGCTGCTGACATCCCATCAAGTATTTGCCACTCACGTGCCCTGTACATGCACACTGTGCTGGCAAAACACTTTGTGAAATGAACAGAATCAGAGAATCAAACAGACTGGAAAATAATTAGAGGGGGAAAAAAAGTTGGTTTGTTTCGCAGCTGAATCAATTCTCCAGTCTCAGCTACAAGACTGGAGACAGCTATGACTTTACTGATCCAAAAACCTCTTTAGAGAGTGGGAACAAAGGTTCAAAACAAGCTGGGTCTTCTCTTGCTGCACAGCAAGCAGCAGCAAAAAGGCTCTAAGAGTAATTTCTGATCTTCTAAGTATTTCTACTGATAAACACAAGTCAATTTATCAGCACTGGAAAACATAAAGGAAAGGTCAACAAATGAGTCCAGAGAATGTAAAGGTTATGTGTTTTAAAGCTAAGGAATACTTTTGGTTTTCAGCAGTGCTGTTCTAACATGTTTGATTACAATTCTCCAAAACAATTCTCATCTAATGTGTTGAGTTTTTGGTGAGCAGCCAACGTGAAATACAAGTATGATGCTCACCCATTTTAAAGAAACCAAATATGTGTCCCTTTAATAATAACAGCAATGAGGTAAATATAAATGTGACCTCATTTTGAAAAAGCTTCAGGGCACTTGGGTTTATCCCCACATATAATTACAGTCAAACAACAGAAATGCATTGAAATCCAGACCGATGGTTGTTCCTGTCAATTCTATCATCTTATCTCAGATGAAACAAATTCCCAGTTACCTTCCCCCGACACACTGCCAAAAATGCAGCTCCGTTGGACTTAGGACAGACGACTTTATCGTAGTAGGCATCGATTACCTAAAATATAAACAAGTTTAAGTAAGGGTAGGAATGTTATTATCCTGCAGTAACTAAATTTGACTTGCACACCGAGATCTCAAGCGTGATTAATTTGGCTTAGTAGAGTTGTGTTTGCTTTCAGCTAATTGCAAATGTGAGGAGCCATTTTCTAGGCAAAAACCTTTACACCACTGTGAAATCTAGAACACATCTGGGTAAGAATAAAAGATTAATGTCAGATACTCCTGATAAGAAGGTAAAATGTGGACTGTCTTGTGTTTCTGCAGATCCTTAAGTAAAACAGGAAAACCGGGAAAGCAAGTCACGGATATTATTTACTGTAAGAAGCAAACAGAAGGGCTACAAATAAACAGATGACACTGCACGATTCTTCAGCACTGAGAGCATGATGAGCTGGGAGGAACAGTCCTGCAGAACGTTCACAAATGCTGACTCCTCAAGTGACAGCTTTCTACCAGCTCGATTACTCAGCACATGTGTATTTTAGCTGCTGTTACTTCACTGGATTGAAGTGAAGACTGTACCCAGCACAACCAGCCAAGAGAGGACAAGAAGGATGCACAGAAGAACCACACTTCAAAGAAGGGCTCAGAGAGTTTTAATTTCATCCTAGGATAAAAATTTGGGTGTTTCTCACCTAAACACATTTTAGAGGAGGTACTTAAACATAAAAACAGATTCCGAAGACGGCAGAGGTATGGAATGCAAATAACCGACCTCTGAAAAGCTTCCTTTGTTCCTGGGTTCCACAAACATTGGCTTCACTTCTTCTATTCTTTTAGCAAAATCATGCTCCTGTTAAACAGACAAGGCACAGATCAGAAATGTCACGGGAAAGTGAGCGCATCCAAGTGCCCACAAGAACGGAAACGCTCACGAGTGGTCACTGCTTCCCCACCTCAGCCTGCTCCTCTCTTGCCAAAACACCGAGAGGGAAGCAGAAACAAGCAATCCCAACAGCACTAACAGTGATTCCTTGCAGCTGCTGCACCTCAGATATTAGGCAGGTTCCAACACTCATCTGCCAGATCCCAGGGCATGACTCCTCTGCCCCTGCATCCCCTTTCAAGAAGGAGCATTCAAACCAGAACTGTTCTAAGCAAGTCTCACCAAGGACACTCAAATTATAGAAATAAAATTCACAGAAGTTACAGCTGCAATGGTTACAATTGAAAGTGGAATGTTCACATTGGGATTTGTTTTCCCCCTAAGGGTTGAAACACTCAGACCAATTCTAATCTGGAGGTTTAATAAAGAGAAGTCTAGTGAAATTAAATAAAGTGTGAGGTCAGATGAGATTGTATATTAAGATTCTTTTGGTTTTGGTTTCTACACCACTGAAGTCCAGTGTACTGTGATTGAAATAAAAGAAGTCTGACCCGATTTTATAAGTTACTTATTAACAAAGAATTTTTCATACAATCCCACAATGGCTTGGGTTGGAAGGGATCTTATAAGATCATCTAAGTACCAACCCTCTGCCATGAGTATGAAACTTTCCACTAGAAGGTTTTAACTACCACGGTTAAATAACATAACTGCAAACTGTCCAGTGTGTGTGTGTGTGTAACCAAACCACTCAAAAAAAGGCAGAGCCATAAACATACTCTCCAGTATTCCAGGCTCTTATCCATGACAGGATACGAAGGGAAGAACACCAGCAGCCCATGTGGAACAACTCGCACGATGTTACCTGCAACGAGATAAACAAGGGGACTTTTTCATCCTGGGATGGAGAACCCAAACTGCAGAGGGAAAACAACAGAAACAGGACAAGAAATTGCACTGATTTCTTGTGATCCTTAATTGCTCTGCAAATGACCCTTGGCTGCATCACCTCTAATTTTCTAGTTTGTGTCACTTTCTGACTGTGTTTAGGAATCACCTTTCTGATCCAAACACAAATGCCTGACAATAAACATTTACTCCTGACTTGGAAACATTCAGCCAGGGACTCGTGCCTTCTTTAGTATTGCTCCTTCCAGATTTCTAAAAACTGTGGGCATCGACTCATTTCTGAAATCCACACACTTACACTTACCAATTGTTTTTCCCAAAGAAGACAAATAATCCTCTGAAAACCTACAAAGAAGAAAAATCAAGTAACATCGCTGTAGTTCCTTTTCTGTGTTTTTCATATGCAGACTACATGTGATAGTCATCTAAAATAGCATATCCAGACTCCCAATTGCTCTCCTTCCTGTGGCAGGCACCCAGACAAATGACAAAAATCAGTAATACTTTGACTACACTTTACTAATACTATGAAATATTCCTATTACTAAGCACAGAAGATCATCTAAACTCCAATGCTTTTCAAAATGCACAAATAGAAATGGGAATCCATAGGAGTTTTATGATTAATACTAACAACAACACAAAAGTGAGAGTCCTGCCAGAAAAGTCTACAATGCTGCCAAGCCTGACTAATGTTAAAACTACTTTAAATAATTATTGACAAATTAGGTGTGGTTGCTACAGGGCAAAAAAGAGTGAATTTGGTTGCTGTGGTTATTATTTACTCATAGTAAATCCCTTCAGCTTCAACTGAAAAGCCCTGCTGTCCAATGAGCCATATTTATGTCCTTCCAACCGTGACTGAAAACTCACCAGTTCTCTCATGTCTTTAGGTTTCTGTTTTGTACTTCTGTGTACTGCTTACCCAGAAAAATTACACATGCAGGGAAAAACCCCAACATAGATCTTTTTATAAGACCTACAAACACCAGCATCACCACACAGATGTTATCAAAACACAGCGATCTCTGTGAATTCCCTTCCTTCAAAAAAAGCGATAATGGAAAGCTTGACAAACATTTGGATATGTTTTCCTTAAGAAGGCAACACAGAGAGACTGGTCGTGGTGAGAAGCTCCAAATATAAAAATAGTTGTTGCAAACACGTTTCAGTCAATTAGGTCATGTTTCAAGTCAATTAAGTCTTCAGCTAAGAAATTTAGGATGGGGTTCCATGTCTGTGAGGGTGGATTGCTCTGCAAGGGACAGGGCTGTGGGTGGAGGTCCAAGCTGAGGTTGGCCAGGACCATTAAGGACTGTCAGTGCCTCGACACCTGATCCATTTCAGCCCTAAATTCTAAACTTTCAGCAGTAGCAGTTAAAGGGGTGTTGTTATTCAGCACATTGTTTACCCAAGAAAAGCACCACAGAGAGCCCCTTATTTCACCAGCACCCTCCTGTAAGCAGAACCCAAAATCTCAAAGCAGAATTCCACATGGAAGTTCCTTACCTTCTTTCATAGGTAGAAGTGAGCACAGTTCCATCAGGCCCTTTTGGAATGATCCCAACCCAGAGCTGGTGCTTATCAATAACGTGAGGATTCTCCAAGCAAACAGGAAAAGGGCTAAAGAAACACAAAGGGAAGATCCCAGTCATACTCACTGTATGATTCCCTCCAGGTTACCAGTTCCAGAACCACAGAATGGTTTGGGTTGGAAAGGACCTTAAAGCTCATCCAGTTCCAACCCCTTGCCATGGGCAGGGACACCTTCCACTAGACCAGGTTGCTCCAAACCCCGCCCAACCCGGCCTTGGACACTTCCAGGGAGGAGGCATCCACAGCTTTTCTGGGAAAACACACTCCAAAACCCTGAGATAAAACCTAAAACCACGAGAG
Organism: Empidonax traillii; assembly: GCF_003031625.1. Lineage (NCBI taxonomy): Eukaryota > Metazoa > Chordata > Aves > Passeriformes > Tyrannidae > Empidonax > Empidonax traillii. Next base: position 140,634 of record NW_020956009.1, on the reverse strand, counting down.
CAGATCTGCACTTTCAGGAATGGCCCTGTTCCCGCAGCTAGGTGCTTACATCTGCATTTCCATGGTAAATGATGAGAGGGGGGAGAGAGTCCCACTTGTGAGGATAATTGTCCTGACCCCCTGTCGAACGAGCTCGTGCATGCTGTAGCCAGGGCTGAAACACCAATAGCTTAAAGTCTTTCCTGCATCAAAGAAAGAGAAAACACCAAGAAGGCAAGGTTAAGTGGAAAAATTAGCATATGGCACATTGCACGTGAGCTGCTGAAAGTAAAACGGGCAGCATTTGAAGGCAAAATTCCAGGTGTATGGTAAGTTAGTTTCGGTAGAAAAAAAAACCAGATACCTACATCCAAGTATCATGTGCATGTCTTTTAAATTTACACACTTCACTCAAAGCCTATGTTTCCAAAAAAGAAGCTGACATTTGCAGGAAATGCCCATTAATATCTGTCCAGTGAGTAACTTACTGCTTAGAATTACAAGACAACATCTATTCTTAGCTGAAGTTTTGCCCTTCCATCTCACCTGGGCAAACCCCATACAAACAATGCCCAAATTCTAGGAAAATCACATTCCAAAATTTAGCGAGTTTTGTATCTCTCTAACTCACACTAAGAATTGGTGCAAATTAGCTTGGGTCTGTATGTGGACAGGCAAAAAAGTATCCCCAGACAAGAGCAAACTCACTTATGTCAGGAGCCCAAGCAACTCCAGCATAAAAGCAAACTGGGCTAATATGGGATGGCCTGGAAGAGGACACCAATCCCTCACATTTCCCTCCCCAGTGCTCAGCTGGAAACAAACCCCTCTAACCCAGCACAACAGTTATCCAGTTCCTGGAGACATTTGTAACCTGGTGTGCTGCAATTACGTAGAGGAAGATGCTTGAGTGGATAATTTCCACAAAATCACTGGAAAACAGCTATTCCTAAAGGCTTAAACTATTTCTATACCACTGCAGGAAACCAGAGACTTTATCAGTCATGTCTGGCCTCTGCTGGGCTTGCACACAGCACAAGTCTCAACACACTCAGGCCTGTTGCACAGGTACTTGCAAATGCGGGTTTTATTTGAAAATTTTGTCTACAAATCTTCCAAATTATGCAACACACTCAAAGTGTTTGTAGTAGCTTTTTCCTGCACAGATCTTTAACTAAATCTGCATGGATTTATCCTTGTAACTTTAAACTCCAATTGAGCAATGTCTCAGGGAAACATCTGCAGATAACCAAACAGCTCTAAATTTGTGGAAACATTCAAGGGGACATTATGTGGAAACCCACTAAATTAGTGGAAATTCGTTCTTTGAAAACCGTTACTTTTGTCCCTAAAATAAAAGGATTTCTGTGAAACACTTCCATTATTGAGCACCTAATTAAATTGATAGTTATGAGGCAAAGTATTTACAGAGATCCTTGGAGAGGGTTCTGTTAAGAAAGTTTAGGTAAAGGGATCTGCATTTCTCTTCTCTAATCAGAAAACCTTTTGTTTTCCACCTAATTATTAAAAAATATATTAAAAAATGAATGTTGAAATCCAACAAAGCCAAGCTCGGTGCAGCTTTATAGGAGGCTTAGGATAAGCTTTTTGCTTCAGAAGCCAAGTTTCTTTTTTTCTAAATATGTTGTTTTGAAGCATGGCTATATTGAGGTTATTCCAGATCCCAAGTTCTGCAGAGCATAAGGAACAAAACAGGTGGGGAGTGAGAGAGACAAGGAGAGGGAGAAATCTCAGCTGAACAAGGACTGAAAAGTGTAATTGAGGCTGAAACTACCAAGAGCTGACAACGTGCCCTGAAGAACTTAGGACGTTGCTCAAAGTAGGTCATCCCAGAGAAGGCAACAGCGCCCCAAGGCATGGCATTTTATGGCAAAGAAAGAACTCACATGACCTGGCCAAGATCCCTGTCAAATCCCTGCAGAGGTTCAGGAGGAGCCAACCAATTGCAGCACCTCCCCAGTGAGTCACTTCAACAGAGAACGTTCATGGAATTTACTCTCCTAATACCTTTGGCACAAATTTTCGGCGCTGCAGCTGTACACGAGTCTCCTTCTTGTAAAAGGTGGTTACAGGCCTTAATCAACACTAATTTTGTGTTAAACGCAACAGTTGTGCAGGGAAATACAGCTGGTGTGAGAACAGGACACCTCATAAACCTCAGAATCACTCCTGAAGGAGGGTTTCCCCTTCTTGGGCTGCTCTGAAGGTTTTCTCTACGCCAATACAACCAACCATTCCATCATGGAGATTCTTTTCTTTCACTGGAATAAATGCCCAAGAAGAACTCCAGCAGTCCACAAAGCACCAAGGAATTTTTACACTGAGATGGTTTATGTCACCTCACCTTTAGAAGTAATTATAGAAGTTGAAAAGCACCTCCCCAGCTTATCATATCCACAGTGGAGCTGTGCTTGTTTTCTTTTATTTGAACCAGAAAGGAGCAGCTGAGGAGTTTTCAATCCAGTTTTTACATGAACCTCCCCAAGACCAGTCCTGTACCTTGTTTTTTTGAAGATGATGAATCCCAGAGATCTGTCCTTTGTTTCTTTTTCTGATTACTGTTATCCACATGAATATGTACCTGAAGGAAAATAACAAACATTCCTAGAAATGGCTGCAGAAAACAACTTGCAGTTCATCCCTCAAAAAAGCTAGCCCATCTTAAGAGTAATTAATGTAATTAGTGTCACTCTTACAGGGTTCCTAAGGCTGTATTATTTCCTCTTTCCTGTTGTGCTTCCAGTGTTTCATAACTTTCTAAGAACCAAAAAAAGTTCATTCAACCAGTCATTCTGAGTCAGATGATGAAAGCAGCTTTTTATGGGCTGCTTTGGCCAAAAATAAAGAACCTCATTATTTGGGTATTTCCACCAGCATAAAACATGCAGGCTAGAAATAAAATACTATTGTGGTAGAAAGACTTGCTTCATTAGGCAACAAAGATAGTATCAAGTTTTAAATTTAACGTGGTAGTCAGAAAAAGATCTGTTTCTAAAATTCATTATAGCAGCACAGTCCATAAGTTCCAAACTCCAAATAAATTGTAACTTCAGGGAAGGAGGTTCAGTGGTTCTGTGGAACTTACTTGGCAATGGGCTAAAGAGAACAAGATTATTGGAAGAACACAGCAGTTCTTGCATGATATGCAGTATCAAAGCTTTCAGAAATTCACATTTAGCTGCACTTTCCTAATTTCATTTCAGTTCTTCAAAAATTGCTGCGTGGCTCCCTTTTCTTCTCAGAATCTAAATTAAATACAGTTCCCTTGGTGTTTTTTTTGTTTTGTTTTTCCTTCCTGTAATCGACATCCCCATTTGCCACACTATCCACATCCTTCCTAACCTTGGATACACTAAGCACAGGGATGAAACAGCAGGGAGGAAAAACCCAGCACACAAAGCATCCCATACCTTGTAATATTTAGATATTGCCTGATGTGGCAGGAACCCTGTTGTGCTGCCTTCTGGGGACTCGATGCTGAACACTGTCTGCAAAATGGAGGTAAAGAGAATCACAGAATCACTGAGGTTGGGAAAGACCTCCAAGACTGGGGAGAGAAAGCCGTGACCGACCCCCCACCGCGTCACCCGGACCAGAGCACCGAGGGGCACATCCAGCCTTTCCTGGAACACCTCCAGGGATGGGGACTCCACCACCTCCCTGGGCAGCCTGTTCCAATGCAAGACTGCCTCTTCTGGGAAAAAAATTCCTCAATTTTTCCTGATGTTCAACCCGAGCCTCCCCTGGCACAGTTTGAGGATGATTCCTTTCGTCCGGTCACTTGTTCCCTGGGAGCAGAGCCCGACTCTCCCCACTCCCCTCTCCTGTCAGGGGGTTGTAGAGAGTGAGAAGGTCCCCCCTTGAGCCTCCTTTTCTCCAGGCTGAGCCCCCCCAGCTCCCTCAGCTGCTCCAGCCCCTTCCCCAGCTCCGTTCCCTTCCCTGGACACGCTCCAGCCTCTCAATGTCCTCCTTGCCACACAACACCTGAGGTGAGGCCTCATCATTGCCCAGCACAGAGGAACAATCAGAACAATCACCCCCCTGCTCCTGCTGGCCGCACTATTTTTGACACATATATATTTTTGATTTTTGCTTCCAGCAAAATCCCAAATGTGGTTTTATACTGAGAAGTTTCTTCACAAAAGTTACCGCTGTGGTAACCTTAAATAACATCTCCCTGCTCCTGTATTTAATAAGGCAGAAAATCTTGAATAAATAAGGTTTTTACAGGTGATTCCTGCCAACCATATGGTTCTCTCATTGTTCCAAAATCACAAGCCAACATTTAAATATACTCAAACCATACAAATGACAGTATTATCGTTCACACTGTTCATGACTCTGGCTGTGGATAAACAAACACGTTCACAAGATCAGAGTCACAAACGAGCATAGAAGAACTTTTCCAATTCCTTTAGTTCAAAATGTCATTTCACCCCTAATAACACTCACCCCTAATAACACTCTGCTTAGAAAAACAAACAAGTCGTAATCATACCTAACTTTCCATTAAATTAAGTGTTTCTATCAACAGTTATGCTTTTCCCCCTTTCCTGTATGTGATGTTTCATGACTATGGATGATGTTCTTTCAAACACGTGACATTCCAGTTCAACTTCAGTGAAAACAGCTGTGGTTCTAAATATTTATAACCTCTGGTAATTTTTCTAAACAAAATTTCTCTGGACATTTAAAAGGAATTACCCAGGCTCATAATAATAATAATATCAGCTATTTGAAACAAGAAAGATGTTCTCCATCAGTGGGGGAAAAAAAAAAATACAATTCCTGGAAATATTTACTTCTGAAAAAAACCCAAAGATATCGTGATTTTGGTAAGTGTTCTTCAAAAAGGAAGAAAAAAATTGACTACTAATTGAAACAAGCTAATGATAAACGAAGACTCCAAGACAAGGCTCTGCAAGCAGCAAGCACTGGGTTTAACCAACGAAAACTCTGTCCCAGTCCTATTTAAAACATCTCAGGATAGCAAATTATCCCATGGCAGATCATTTGCAGTAACTGTCCATGTGCACGTCCTCAGCAGCAGAAAAGGGATCTCACTTTTCTCTTCCAAACTCAAATCACTACCCACAGCCTAAAAGAGCACACGCAGACAATTATCCCCAGGCCTGCAGCACAGCTCACTGGGATCAGGAGCCCTCGCTCCTGCTGCTGAATTTTCTCATCTCTCAGCTTTGAATCTCTGAGAAACTAATTTAAATTAAACAGTGACATCACCACCCAGTATAAATCATTTTGGTACCACTGTAGACAAATTGCTATTACTGTATCAGGACATGCATAAAGGTTTTGTTTAACCACTCTTATAAAAATAAAATCCTGTGTGTGCCACTGTAAATTCACCCTCACAAACATCCATCCATTCAGGGTTCAGTATTGCAAACCTACCAGGACCATTTAAAACATAGACCATTTAAAACTTGTTTTTACCATGCAGGCCTGCAAATTTTGAATATATCTCTTCATTTTTAGTTTTAAATGGGGTATTATTCTCTGGTGCCCCTCTGGACACATATGCTGGACAGGCCACTGGCCCACTGTACCTCCTGACTTTATGGGGCTCAGAATTTTCATTATCAAAGTTTTGGAAGTCCACAATAGGGAGAGGACTGAAAGCATTATGTGGGTACCCACAAGTGTGTCACATTCAGTTCCTGCAGCACTGAAAAGCCTTTTGTTGTAGAGATTTCTTAAGTTAATAATTAAATGGGAAAAAAAATGCAGTTCAAATTATCTTCTGTTTGCTATTTTTTTTTCCTTAGCCTGTCCTGTTATTTCATGAGAAGGTCTCGTATTCTCAGCCACTGCTGCTGGAAAGCAAAGAGCTCAATAACCCAGCTCCACCTGGTGGAGGCTAAATCCAGGCTAGTTTAAATCCAGCATCCCCAAAAGGAGAGACCAGAACTGCAAAAGAACAACCTGGGCAAAAATCACATCAGACCATCCCATCAGGCAGCAGCTTTACCCTCAAAACCTACAGACTTGCACCACTGCACAAGTGTACACCCCATCAGGTATAAAATGGATCCAATGCCTTTCCACACCTTTTAAACCAACTCTTCTATCCTTCAGATGTTTATAGAAGACACATTAATTATTTACCTGGATAATATCTGAGAGCTTATGCAATCCAGATGTATTGATAAATATCCCAGTGCCTGCAGAGAGAAACACACAATTCCTCTTACAATAACAAATATACATCCTCTTGTATTTATCCACATCTTATCTGAGCAGCTGAATACAAAGCCTTGAAAGTACCATCTGAAACAAATAAATGATTTCAAGTTTTTCATCGTTATTCAAGATGCAAGGAGAAACATAAAACTGGCACTGCATGCCAGGAAATTTCAACACATTGGGAAATTGTCCTCTGAGGAAATTACATAAAATTCTTAAGGCTCCTCTAGATTAAAAATTGGATAGGAGCTAATCAAAACCAAGGTAAACACATCTAAACTTTGGTTGCTTTTTTCAAAATCTCACTCATCTTATATTTGTGTCACAGAAAGAAAGAACAGAAAACCAACTAGTTCGTTATGCAGGGAGAAAATTAACCTTTGCTAAAAAAAAAAAAATAAAAACTTGCTAAAACCCTTTGCTCCAGCTATAAATAGCCCTTCCCAATCACCTCTAGTGTGCTTGAAACAGTGATTAGAGGAGCAGCTAAAGGAACACATGAAACACACGGATGGTGGGGGTTTGAGAGCAGAAATGATCAACAGATGCACCTGTCAAAGGGCCTAAAAGGAGGAAGATGCTGGGGAAACAAAAAGGAAGGATAGATGTGTTGTCCTAAGATGCACTTGCAGAACTGACAGTCTGTTCCAGTCCCTTCAATGTTTTTTTCTGAAGAGTCTGCTAGGAAGAACCAAATCATTTTTCTCAGCACACGTAGAAGTTGGAGAATTTTCTTTCCAGAAGGGCAAACTAAGAACAAGATGCTGGCAGACAGTGGAACAGAAGCTTGTTAAATCAAGATAAAACCCCCCCCCACATTATGTGATTCCCAACATTTCTATTTCTTGACTCCATTGCCAGGGAAGAACTCAAGACACTAAAGGGGCCATCAACAAAATGTCAACAAGCTTCACCCCACAATCCACCTGGAGAAAAATAGTGCCTGTGCAAAAATCCTCTATGGATGCACATGGATGCACACACACATATCTTGGCACACACCCAGGTTTTGACACAAAGTGGTTCTTAAAATTACTTCTGTTGCATGAACAGACTAAAAACATGTTTCCAAGCAGAGGACCCTGCTGCAGGTCTTAATAAAAAGACACACGTCCTCACAGTCAGGTTTTAGTTTTTGAAAGGCTTTACAATTTAATTCTGAACAAAGAAGCCTTTCTCCTCCTCTCCCTTAATAATGCAAACTTCCAATCACCTCCACTAGGAAGCCTGAGTGAAACAACTAACAAGTTCATACACTTACGGCCTGAAAGATACTGTAAAATTTGCTCCAGTGACTCCAAGAGGGAGGATTTGGTCTGGAATGTTATTTGAGCCTCTGCAAACAGATCAAAGATGTAGCTGCAATTTACAAAGAGAAAGCAGAAATGGGTAAACACTGTAAAGAATCACATGGACGCAATTACTGCTACTCTTTTGTAACAACAATTTCACCATCAAGCAGCAAAACATGTTTCTGTCTCCATGAGAAAGAAAATTTTACAAGAATTATGCATTTGCTCATAAAGAGAGCGGATAATATTGACCTGACAGAAAGCACACTGACCACACCACTCCCATTTTCCATGATTTTTCTCTCCAACATAGTAATTTAGAAGCGGATTTGCAAGCAATTTCCATGATTATTTTTACAGTGTACAACAGGCATTTTTTTAGGAACAGACTTGCAGAGCTCTGAGGTACCTCAAACAGGTCACTGCAGCGTTGGTGCCTGTGCTTAAATCATGACACAAAATTGAAAGGAGCTTTCTTCCAGCTCAGAATACCCAAGGCATACACACAAATCCACTCTTAAATCACTTGCTTATTAAGTTCCACCAGAAATAATGATTACTACAGACAGGGGATTTAAGGAAACCCAAAGGTGTGAATAAATACTATTCCCAGAAACTAGAATAGTGCTATAGCCCAACAGCTCACCCAGCTCCACCTGGGACTAGAATTTGCTGTACTTTTAACATGTAAACATAATAAAGAGAAAAAAATTTACCTTCCCTCTTTGGTGACTCCATTACCATTCGGCAGCAGCTCCACTGCATCAATAGCACTTTCCAGCTGAAGAAGAATTTCTTTAAGAGAATCAAGAGGGAAAAGGTCAGGGTGCACAGAAACTCACTTCTGGGACATGTTTAAGCCTCTTTTTCAAATTTAATTTATTGCAAAGGCTGTCACCAAAATAAATTAAAATTATCAAAACCAATTTCCTAGGTATCATCTTTAAATATTCATATTCAACTTTAAGAACTTCCACGACCTCAATTCCTAGATGAAGCTTATGTCATCAGCTAAATGTTAAACTCTTCTTTATAGACAGGGAAAGTTGGTTTTGGAAATGCTTTGTAAATATGAGATATCTCAAGCTCTTGCTGTTAACTTCAGGTAGCATCATGTTGTTCCAGCAGAATGATGCAACTAAAGTAATTCCAGGATCGGAAAACAAGGGAATTTCTAGCAAAGAAGGAAGCAATGCATTCATCTGCCAAACCTCTCTTCCTGAGAAAAAATTTGCTAAACACTTCACAAAATTCTTGGAACAAGCCAGACAACTTGAGCTTCCATGAATGTCTCAGTCAGAAGCAAGGTCTATGGAAATGCTACATGAGCTTGATTTATAGTTGCTGGCTTTTTGAGCCTGTGCTTTCAACAACACAAGATATAAGCTTACTCTTGATCTTTGCTATATCTTCGAGTTCCATGTTCAGTCCTGTTGAAGAAAGGAAAGATTTCTAAGAGGTTGTTTCACACCTATTTCGTTCCCAGTTGCTTTATGCCTTTTCAGAAATTTACAACTACAAAGGCTAGAACTGTGTGTATGGAAGGACACCTTCTGTGTTCCCCTCCCTGTCATTTCCCACCACCCCCCAAGTCACATTAGTTTGATCAAATCTTTCCGTGTCTGGCAGCAACTACGAATTAACAGTAATTTATCTACTAACGAGGGCACAAATTTCCCAGAAACTGTCCACAGAAGTCATTTTCCAGTTCTTGGTAGTGGCAGCCTATAACCCCAGAGGAACAGCGATTTGTGGCTGCCAAACCCACCTGAAGTGGCCAACTCCATGTTGAATTCAGCATTGATTTCGTTCTGTTGGACCACTTTGGCTTGTTCCTCCAGGACCACATTTATGGCATCGATCGCCGAGGCCAAATCATAGGGAGTCAGGTCGAAAGAAGACGATTCCTCACACAACTTCTCCTAAAATACAAGCAGTGGAAGAATTTTTCTGACTGCTCTGTGTGCTGTTTGCTCAGGCAGTTTCAGAGATGATGAAGTCCAGATGACCAGGGCTTGATCTCATTTCTGATCTCCAGCTCAGGCCACAGGATATTTTACAAGCACCTGAAGACTCTGACTTTTACTAAGTATCCTTTTTTTTTTTCTGAAATGTAGAACAGATTTTGCCTCTTCCATATTATTAACATTCTACAGAGTGCAGACAGTAATTGTGCGATGACAAACTGTTCGGAGAGGAAATTTTTTACTTAAGAGAATCACTTTGTCCTTCAAAAAAGCTACTTCTGGTCCCTCTCACACTCTTAGGAAATAATTTTATCCCTATATTCACCCATATGAAGACACGGTCCTTGCCCCTCTTCATTTTGCAGAGATGAGGGTGTGGAGAATAAAGGGAAGGGCCACCATGAAAAAGAAAACAAAACCAAAAAACACAGCAAAAGGAGCATTATTCCTACGTAAATCTTGGGCCAAAACGTACGGCAGAATAAATAAATACTATTAAAGAAAAGGAAGGAAACACACTAACTTTCTATTAAAAAAACGGTTTAAACACTCTTAACTGGCAAATTTGACAAAACCCTCCCTGACTTTAAAAATTAAGTCACAGACAGTTCTGCCAGAAATTTTCATTCACAAAAAGAATCATTTTACCCGAAGAACAAAGATCAATTGTAAGGCCTAACCTACACAAAAACTTGACTGCAATAGCTATGAAGAAACCAGTTATAAAGAAAAAGAAAAAAGCTGAGCTAGCTGCATATGTAAACAACCTAATCAGAAATAAATCAATTTCATTTCAGGGTAATCACTAAGTTTCCACATCTTAACCTGGAGTACCATCAGAGAACTATTGCAAAACGAGTAGCTGTTCTAGTTAACTTCTGCGTGCAGGCAATTCAATTAGCACTTTTAAACACTACAAAGGGGAGGGGGGGGAAATCCAACCCCCAAACAACTATGTCTGGATTTCCATCCATTTTTCAACAGAAAAATCGATATTCTGGTGAAAGGAGCAAATACTGAATGCAACTATGCAACACTCTCTAGTGAAGCAGAGCAGACTTTCGTGTGGATGTTTACTGAAAGGATACATGCAATCAGACCAGAAACCACAGCTGCTCAGCAGAAATCCCACTGGGAGGCCCTTCATGTGGCAGAAAAAGGGACATATTTCAAATGTTCCTTTGCATTTAGGCAAAGGGCTGAAGTTTTTGAGCCAGTTAGAAGAAGAACTCGTAACTCAGCACTATTTATTTTTTCTCGTTTTCCTTTATGAGTGAAGACATGGAAATAATTACAAGAGCCATGTTTGCCATCTACTGCACTTGGGGGAGCTGATGCAGCTGAGCTTCAAGATTGGATCTTTTGTGATTTCTCAGACCCTGGAAGAGAAGCCTCCAAGAAAATAAGTACCTCATAAATTTGGAGATGCACCTTTCAGAAAGAAGCTATCACCTTGTAAAAAATCAGCAGTGTCAAAGGAATGTAACTTAAATTACAAACTTTTACCTGTCATGAAAACGAGAAATGTTTGCGATAATGAATATCAAAACCACACATCTGAGTACAGATTTTACAGCTGTTTGTAATTGGGCACAGGTCTATTCTCCCTTTGGATGAAAAATGGCAACAGAGCAGAATAACTTACCACATTGTGAGCTTCATCAAGTATTACCACAGTCCCCTTCAGGTCTAAGTTGTGAGCTTTCCGACTCTAAGGACAAAAAAAAGAGAACAAGGGAATGGACAAGAAGGCCTCTGAGAAATATGGATTTGATTGGCTGGGAAACTGGATTATGAGATACATTTGGGTTTTCACGTCCTTTGAAGTTGGGTTGGTTCTTCCCTTTGGAAAAAAAACAGCAAGTGAAGGCTGTGGCTATTCCATACAAGAAACCACGGAATCACTTTCTCTGGAAATGAAGGTGTTAAAATGCATCATGTAACAGTTTGCAGAGGTTACAGCCTGTTATAAACAAAAAGCCCCAGATGTACCATACTGGGATGCACAAGTTTATCAGAATTCATTTCAGTCACTATTTTTGGCCACAGGAGCGGGGTGTGAAGCAGGGCATTTGTCTTGTATTTACAAATTTTGTTGTCTTTGCAAGAAGTGGATACTCTGAAAACAGCCCCCACCAGTACCACACCATGCAGCCTCACTTCACGGTGCTTCTTTGCTGACGGTGCTTATAATATTTTTTAAATTTAGTTTTTAATTTATTAAGCATTTGGGCCTTCTGCAGCAGTGGAGTGTACTCTGGGTTTTGCTATGATTCGTGAATTACTCCAAGTTGCATGGAGATGTCAGCACGTTTGCTTCCTGGACAGAGTTTTCAGAGGTTTCATTTTCTATCTGTGAAACATGGACAACTTACTACAACAGTTCTGTACACAAAGGCAAAAATTATTTCCAAGGGATATGTCCAGTTTCTACTGAAGCTGCTGCAGAAACCAAAATGTCTCAGGATAGATGCAAAAATACTGCACAGTGTGAGACTGGAGGTTTGTGTCCAGCAGGTGAATATTCCCAGCCAGAAGGGCACCACACTCCACAAAGCTAATTCTAAAAAAAACGGAAACATCTCAAACAAACAAACAAAAAACAAACAGAAGCACAACTGTATTTAAAAGCAAAGATATATGTTACCTTTGAGTCTAGTAAATAGTTGTAAGGCATAAAAATGATGTCTGCTTGCTGCTTCAGGCTTCGAGAGAGATAATAAGGACAAGCTCTGTTTAAAAAAAAAGTAATCCTAACTATAATATTTGCAGGAATGTTAAGATTGCATTCAACATTCATGAAGTGTGATATACAAAGGTAATAATAGGAGTGAGCAGAAAACTAGTTTTCATTATTTTCACAAGTCAGGGGGAGGAAGGTCAGAGGGGATCCTTCACCTGTGCTTGTTTCCATTTTTAACCAAGTCTTCGATATCCATGATGGGTTCAATCAGTTCTTTCTCTGTACTCTTTTCTGCAAAACATGGCATTAAAACCACCAGCTTAGGTAAAGGTGTCACACAAAGACTTGTTGTTAATCTGATCATCACACCTACCTGCTGATATTTCATTCTTGAAAGACAATAACACAGAGCAAAACAAACACACACACACACACAGAGGTAGATTCTGCCAACTCTTCCAAACTTCTCTACCTGCCTAGCAAACCTCCCCCTCTCCAGAAAATGGGGCTTTGCTCCCAGGTGAAGTAAAGATGAGCCCAACTCACCTTCCACATTGTTATAGAAGTGACAAGCACGAGCCATCACTTTCATTCTGCACATGTAGATCTGTAAAACAAAGTCTGTTTTAGCCCAGTGTGGCACAGCTTGTGAAGCACTTAAAAGCAGTGCTTAAGACACCAGTTCTCTCTAACACCAGCTAATGAATAAATGCTGATTGCAGTTCTTCAGTTTTAAAATCACGTGTCCCCTCTGGCCACATTACAAGTCAGGCCCTCTTTTTTTTTTTTTGCATCACAGAACACTCAGATGCTCTGAGACAATTTTGCTATGTTTTCCCATTAGTACTTTTCAAAACTGTTAATCCTTGATGCTGCAAAAATAAGAGGTGAATCAATAACTGAAGCACTGTTTTTAAATTATTATCACTCTTGGCAAACACTTAAAAAGGCAGGTCAGAAAGTAAAGTACAAAATGTCAACTGTCACGTTCTACACAGTGACATCTGTGATTCTGTGATCCTTCCCTGGAGGGAAAACGCCACCAGAGACTCAGAATCACAATCTGCACTCACAAAACTAGAAACTAAAAGTTCCTCAAACCACATTTACAACTATTGTGTTTCCCTACTGCCCCCAGTAGTTTAAATAATGTCAGAGTGAAGAATGACACACAAATGACACAAAAGCCTCCTCTCCAGGCTCTGATCTCACCTGCATGTGGTTGCTCTCCTGTCTTTTCACTTCAGGATGGATGCAAAGCTGCTCTCTGGATCCCAACACACAGATCTTTGGCCTGTTCAAACAGGATACACAGAAATGATGTTAAAAATAAGGCAAGAAAGAAGAACAGAGTTGTAAGTGTCGAGATTCAATGAATCACGAGCAAAAGATTCAGGAGAAACAGATGAGGCCAAAACAAGGGTAAAAACCAGACCAAGAAAATTAGTCTGCCTGCAACTACTGCATGTTATTTGGCTTTCTGGCACTGCATTTCTGTAGTAGCAGAGGGTGTTAATAAGCAGCAGCAGCTCACAGCAGAAAGCAACAGCAGCATCTTACACCATCCACCACAAAATCTGGGTTCTGTTATGACAGTTCAGCCCAGTCAGCTGGGCCTGTCATCCATTACAAGATATTCCAAGCTGGTGGGGATGTTCAGAGCAAGGTTGTGACAGAACTGATGCATACAAACATTCACTTTTTTTTTTTTTTTCTTAATACAAGGTTGTAACTTTACAAGAACTATATAATCAGATGACTACTGCCTGTCCAAAGAGCCAGGCCACACACTGGTATGTCAACAGCTGAAAAGTGTGACAGGCATTGGTATAACAAACCCACAAAGCTCTTCAGAGATTTACATCAGCCTGAGGAATTCAGCTTGGTAACAGCTTCCCACTGCCTTAAAAAAAATGCCTCAGGGAAAATATAAAGAAAGGGAATTAAAAAGGGTGATTTTATAAGTAAATGTGCCAAGTGAAGAATCAAAACCATACTAAATTCAGAAAATTCTATGGTTGAAGAAGATAAGGGAAGTTGTAGAGTATTAAAATAAACCAGACCCAACAACAATGAAATCCAGGTTCTGTTCATGCACAGTAAGGGAATGAAATTTCTCTGGATAAAGCTTTTTATAAATCCATCTACAGAAGTTCAAACAATAACCACATCAGATGGGTTTGTCCACCTTCTCTTTGAATGGCAACACTACCCTAAATCATACTTGCCTGTAGACTGTGTTCTTCAACTCATTAATGACTTGTGTAAGCTGGGAGTGAGTTCTGGAGGCATAAATTATTTTCGGAATGTCAGTGTAATAGGCTGCCAAACAGAAGAGGAAGAAAGCAGAAAAACATTAAGAGCAGGGACAGAAGAACTAGGGGATATTCTTAGCCTCTTTCCCCAGCTGGTACTATGGTAACAGTTTGCCTTGCAGAGACAGCAGGAAATTCTGTCATCTAACAATTCACACCCACCAGACGAGCTAAACGTGAAAGAGCGAAACTCAAAAAGTTGCTCAACAACAGCTCCGTAACATAATCACGTAATTACTACAAAAAACAGACAAAAGCAAGTGCTGGTTGACACCCCTGAGGGCAGAGGAGATGGTACTCACTGGGGACATTGCCATCCGTGGCAGCAGAGCCCCAGGAGGACAGGGGTCTGTCGGGGAACAGCTCCACCCCGTGCATCCGCTGAGCGATCTTGCGGGCCGAGATGGTGTCCTTGAAGTGCTCCCGCCAAGCCAGGGTGGAACACAGCAGGCACAGGGTCTTCCCCGTGCCTGTGGGGCTCTCCAAAATGCCATTCACCTTCTTTATTGGAGAGAAATAAAATAACGTGAGGGAATGAGTGAGCGATTTGGAGGTTCAGCTAGAACGGGTCTGCATGTTCTCTGCAAAGAGCAAACGCCAGCTGGCAGCCAAGGAACACACACACACACACACACAGGGTCATCATCAATGCACGACCTGTAGGACCCTCTAATCAACTTAATGAGGCCCAATTAAAAACCCAGAGCTGGCCAGCATCCTTCATTTAGCAGAGGAGTTCAGTTCTCCATTCTCAGAGCAGCTGGGGTGTGTCACCAGCAGCCAAGGACAAGCTGCATGAATACAAGCACTACTTGCTCAGTTTTAATTCCTTTTCCCAATTTAGGCTGGAACATCCTATTTATATTTCTATTGACTGTCACCTGCCCCCTGGGTTTTCAATAACCACAGAGTAAAATAAAAAATACAAGTAAAGGTCAGATAAAACTTAGGAAAGGCAGCAAATAGACAACCTTGAATTGTGGAACTCGAATCATGTCAACCTCTTCTTAGAGAAATCATTTTTTACAGTTAGTTAACAAATCAAATTGCCCCCAGGGAGGCAGCACTGACCCACCTTCTGCAGGCACTCCAGCACCTTGGCCATGTAGGCTTCCTGGCATGGGTAGGGCTGGAAAGGGAAATCCACTGTGATGCCGTTCAGAGTGATCCTGGGCATGGTCCTGAGAGGTGCCTGCAAGAAAACACAGGCTGTGACTGACTGTGCTGCCACGGTGTTATCAGTGATAGAACCACAGAATGGTTTGGGTTGGAAGGGACCTTAAAGCTTATCTCACTCCAACCCCCTGGCACAGGCAGGGACACCTTCCTCTAGACCAGGTTGCTCCAAGCCCCATCCAACCTGGCCTTGGACACTTCCAGGGACGGGGCAGCCACAGCTTCTCTGGGCAACCTGTGCCAGGGCCTCCCCACCCTCGCAGGGAACAATTCCTTCCTAATACCCAATCTAACCCTTCTCTCTATCAGTGCGAGTCCATTCCCCCTTGCCCTGTCCCTCCAGACCCCTGCGAACAGGCTCCCTCCACCTTTCCTGTCGGCCCCTCCAGGCACTGGAAGAACAACCAGGTTGGGATGGGGCGGTACCGGCGGGAGGCACAGGGGCACTCGGGGCCCGGGTTCCCACGTTCCCGCTCCCCTCCACCCTCTCTGGCCCATGTTCCGGTACTCCCATATTCCCCCTTCCCCCTATTCCCGTGTCCCGGTATTCCCACCCTCCCCCATTCCCATACTCCCGTAACCCGGTATTCCCACACTCCCCCATTCCCGTGTCCCGTTATTCCCCCATTTTCCCCCATTATTCCCCCGTTATTCCCGCACCTCCCGCTCCGCCGTTCGCAATCCCCGCGCCCGCGTCACGTGGACACCCCACTCCGCGCGCGACTTCCGGCTGGCGCTCTCGCGAGAGCAGCGCCGTTGCCCCGGTAACGGCCCGGGGAGGAGGCGGCCATGGCGGCCCCGGCCCGGGGCGGGTCCCGGGGGATCCCGGGCTGAGGGGTCGGGGAGCGAGCGCGGCCCGGGGGCTTGTGCCGTGACCCTTAAGGGGCCCCAGGCGGGAACAGTCCAAGCCTGGTGGGGTTTGGGCCCTGCCGCACCCGAGGGAAGCGGGCCCCGCACCCCCGACAGGTGGTTCAGCCGGAGGGTCCCGCAGCCGCTGGTCCCGGGGCGTTGGCCAATGGTGGGCCCCGGAGAGGCAGAAATCGGCTGTTGGGTCTCTAAAAGCCGCATTTCCGAGGCCTGGCAGCCCCGCGCGGGTTCCCCCGCACAAACTGGCGCTGCTGCCCTTTTTAAGGGCTCGGGAGCTGTGGCGGGCGCTGCCCTCGGCCGGGCGGTGTCCGGGCTGTGCTCCGTGCCGGGCGGTGCTGCGGGGAGGACAGGGCAGAACGTGAGAAGAGGCTTTGTGGCAGCCTCAGCCTTTAGGGTGGGAGGGGTTCTGTCGCTCTGCGTCGAGCCCTGTGGCTCCTGCCTCAGGAGCGGTAATGAATTCTGACGGCTCTCTTTTGTTAGGGGTGAACGTGCCGCTCCTTTGTTCCCGGCCTTTCTTCGGCGCAGTGCTCCCACCCTGTCACTGTGTCCATGGAACGGCTCCGTCGGCATTCCAGGTGCTCAAGCCGAGGCTCGGTTCCACACGTGTGTGCTTACAGGGAACTGCTCTGGATTGATGGATTACCCAGTTTTTAAGACCCGGGTGTTTTAACAAGTCATGGTTTACCTGGACCCCCCAAATTTTGCAAAAACTGTATTTTATGCAGTTAAATGAGGGAGAAGGCAAGAATAAAATATTTTACACACTTCTCTGTGCTTTCTTGCTGCATCTCACGCTGTCAGATGGTCACTGGGTAGATGCAGAACAGGATGTGTCTTCTTTATTGTAACTTCAAAATTCTTTATCCCTAGCCAGCTGCACAGTTTGTTTGTGTGTAGAAGTTCTGATATTAAAAGGAACAGAAATCTTTATGTAAATTAAACATTGTGTGATCTGTGCTGTTCCCAAACTCTGGTACCTTCTCTCTCTTGTTGCTGGGTTAGGGGGGCTCGTGGGTGTTGCTGTTTTGGTTAACAGCCTTTAAACTCTGTGAGCTGAACTTCCCTGGATTATAAACTGCCTTTAATTAAAGGGAGCGGTCTGGATTATAAATTGTCTTTAATTTTGGGAATGGGCTGGAGAGCACAGAGTTATGCCTTTGGATCTTCCTGGCGCTCCACGCAAAATGCAACGTCTGGTTTTGCTCGTGTTTCTGACTGTGAGCTCTTCAATATGATACCTGCCATGCAAGGTGAAGCTACAAAAGGAATTACTTGTAGAGTAAAATGAGAGTGTTGGATAACCTGTGGGGAGAATAAAGGTTTGAAACTCCTCATAAATACGTGGAACACCGTGTTGTTATTTCCTGTAAACACATCCTTCCTACGTGGAGGAGCAGTGCCAGCTGTGCACCAAAGGAGATTATTTCCCCCCTGTTTAGGAGCTGTTGGTTGCAGCGGCGTTACCTGCTGGGAGAGAAGGGCTGGAAGGCGCCCAGCCCAGAGGAGGAGTGTGACTCAGCAGGTGCCCAGCAAAACATGACTCAGCTCCCGCTGGCTCCTCTGCACCAGTGACCCCACCTGACCAGGCTGCAGCCAGGCTGCCTCCAGCACTGCTGCACCGGCTTCTTCTAAAAACAGAGCAGAGGGAACGGGGGGGTTGTAAATTTAAAGGGAAATATTTATTTCTCGTTCAGGTTGCGGAGGGTTTGGTGGAGCTGCGGCGTCTGTGTCGGGGTACGGGGATGGTAAATGAAGGTGTTGTCTTACACTGGATTGTCATCCTGGTGTTTGGCTCCCTGGGGTAAACCCTTACAAAGCAGGAGTTTGGAGAGGGAGGAGAGGTTTCCAAAATGTGGGTTGTGTGACAGTCCGGCCCCTCACCTGGAACAGCCTCTCCCTGCCAGCCCAGGCAGAGGGAACCAGCCCATCTCCTCTCATTAGTGACTGGGGGAAGACCTTGGCTGAACTATTTTCCATTTTCAAGGGGAAAAAAAAATACACAAAATATAAACCTTGGATAAGATGATCCTTAACCTCTGTGGGGAAGTCGCTGAACCACATCATGGGGAGCTGGAAAGGAGAACACTCATGCTATGAAGAAATGCAAAGGGAATAATGGTCATGCTTGTTCAGAGGCTGCCTAGGCAGCCTCTCTTGCCAGATGAGATCCAGATGCTCCCAGATGAGCAGGAATCTTCAGGAATGGGACAAAAGAATTCGTAGAGCCACGAGGACCTCCTGTGAAACTCCTGTGTTTGGCATGAAGGTTATTTTCATCCTTTCAGACAGGAGAGCATTAAGTCACCAGTCATTGTCCTGAGATGTGATGGTTCCCATAACAACAAGCTAAAATTTTTGCTTGTCCCAAAATTATTTGATTCCTTTGAATCCTGGTAATCCAGAGCCTTTCTATCTCTCTCCTGTTGGGAAACAGCTTTCCACCCTGACCCTCCAAATTGTTTGTTCACCATTTCTCACACGGTGTATTCCAGCAGGACACGTGCCATGACACCTTGAAAACCTTCTCTTCCCTTTCCTCAATAAAAGGAATAAAAGGTGTACAGGATTGATGTCCAGAATGTCACAAGAGGTAGCCAGACCCTTTTGGGAATGCTGGGTACATCAAAGGCAGAGCTCATCCTGAACAGAGCTGGGAACTTATTCCAGCAGTCAGGTGCCTGGGATGGCTGCCTTCCTCTAATCATGCCAAAGATGTTTTTGAAACACACACAAGATAACAGGTGAAGCCCTAGAGATTCAATCCAAGGAGAAAGTAGAGGGAGTTGAAACTACAAAATAAACCTTGGACAGAAGAGGAAGCAGTTAAAGGTCATAGAAAATCTCCTGTTGCAAACACACTTTAAGAATATGTGGGTTAATTTTATTCTGAATTAGACTTATTTTCTGTAATTTTTATTTTTGTTTTTAAATGCAATACTGAAGGAATAGGACACTTGGGGATTGGGGGAAAAATGGGAAAAAAGGAAAATCTCTGGTTTTTTTAATTGAACTTATTTGGCACTGCCTGTGGCTTCTGCCCCTGACCAAGCCAGAGCACTGGCAGCTATTCCAACAACCTGTAGTTCCCTGCAGCAGCTGGAATTGTTTGGGAGTGTCTGCATTGCAGCGTGCTGGGAGATGTGTGGGTTTGGGAGGGTTCCCTGCTCCCAAATGTGTGTGTGATGCTCTAAAATCACAGGAGCATTGGCCCCTAGCAACAGCCACAAATGGAAATGATAGAAATGATAGAGAACAGAGAGCAAATGACAAGAAAAGAGGTCCTGCTGCTTGGGGTGGGGAAGAAACCTGGAGAATTCTCATTGAAATGAGAAGGCTCCATTCTGCTCTTCCTCCTCTACTTTTACAGCAGTTTCCTCCCCAGACTGCAGCTCCTTTAGTGCCTCAGTGCTGGTGCAAAAAAAAAACAAAACAAAACCCATGCCTAAAAACCTGTCTGGGATCCTTGTCCCTTTGCTGTTTGCCTAAAGCTGCTGCAAGGGTTGGGGTTTGGGTTTTCCATCTCAGCCCAGCTAAGCCTGACCCCCCGACCTGGCCCTGCAGGTGAGGCTGCCTTAGAATAGATGGTTTAAAAAATATATAATAAAAAAAAAATCAATGATTTTGTTTATCTCTGCTTTCAGCAAGGGAAAAAACAGTTTAGCCCGTCTCAAGCAGACAAGAAAGGGAGGAAGAGGAGGAAAAAAATCCTCTCTTGCCAGCGCCCGGCTGGGTGTGTCTCCCCCCCCTCCCCCGTGGGGCTGCGTTCCTGGCAGCCAGGCTTGCCTGGGAGGGACCTGCCGTCAAAGCCACCCAGGAAAGGAGGCCTGATACGCTCATTAATATTCTGAACTAGTGACCCTTCTCTTTCTTTCCACCCCTCGCCTTTCTCTGGGCGCTCCAGCCTCTCCCCGCCGCGGATGGCTGCAGCCCCCTCCAGCTGAGTCAGTCCTCCCTCCCCGCAGCATTGCAGCACCTCCGCAGCTCCTGCGCTCCTGCAGCACCCGCTCCGCTCCCGCCGCAGCATGGCCAGCACCGTCTCAGGTAGGACAGGAGCCTTCTTGGGGGTTTGACATCAACGCACTCCTAAAACCATCGGGGTTTAATTTTTTTTTTAATCATTATTCTCAGGGTTTGGGTTAGGTTTTTTCCTCTCTCTTTCTTTTTTTTTTTTTTTTTTTTTTTTTCTTTTTTCCCTCCGTGGGTTTCAGGGGAGTTCTGTGCTGAGGAGGCAGCTGGTATGGCAGCATTGTTCCCCTTCCTCCCCCATACACACACCCCTCTGATGCAAGATAGCAGGTGGGCTTTTTATTTTAATATGAATACACATGTGATAAACTTGCCAATTTAAAATATTGCTGCCGTTACCTTGTGCAGTTAAAAGATGCTGCTACATGCCAATTAAACATTATTTTCGTAATGTGTTACAGCTTCTTCTCCCCCCCCCCCCCAAAGAAAAATTTGCTTGCTGTGTAGCTGGATGTAAAGAATTCAGGAATTACATTTTGTTTTGTGGAGATCATATATTGCCTAAATGGGTAATGGAAAGGGAGACAGGAATAAGAGACAGTGATGCTCTGGAAAATCCCCCAGTGCCAACCAGAAAGACCTGGGTGGGTTTCTGTGTATTCTCAGGGCTTCCCAGCCTCGGATTTCTTCCACAGCTCACATTTCTTGGTTAGAAGATGCTACAGGGGAGCGGTCCTTTGATGGCGTTGGGTAAAACGAGATGCTGCAAGGGAAGCCCTTCCTCCCTCCTGCAGCAGTGCCGGGAATCACATCCCGGGAGCCTGGTCGGGTTTGGCTGCAGGATGGCAGCCTGCCCCGAGGATGCTGTGCTGCCTCGGTCCAGCTTCCTAAAGACCTGTCCCCCCCTTTTTTTTTTCTGGGGAGGAGGGATTCAAATGGATGAAACTGGGAGTGTGGGTGAAGGAGATGAGCCTGAAATGGTACAACGAATAGTGGGTGTGTTTAGGGGGGTCTTCTGCTTTTAGAAAAACAAGTTTTCTCTTGAAATGGCTCTGGATTCTGCTGCCCATGAAGAGGGGCTTGGGTGGGGAAAGAGAGACCCTGGAGGGCTGGGATGGAGGGCTGGGATGGAGCGACAGACAAAAAAAAAAGAGCAGGCAGTGCTTTGTGCCCCCCAGGCAGGGAACCAGCCCGAAGGAGACCAGGCAAAACACTCCTTGCTGCTTTTGCTGTCCTTTGCCTGGGTCTCCTGCTGTTCATTTTCTATTCCTTTCTCCTTTTAAAAGACCAGTGGATGCAGGGGGGAGAAGGGCAGAGAGATAGAGGGGTGTGTGGGGCGGGGGGGGGGGGGGAACGTGAGGGTGCAGCTGATCCTGAGTGGGCTTTGCACGCAATTAAAGAAGTCAAGCAGCTTTGTAAAGATGTGTCTCTGTGCCAGAAAACCTCCAGCTATTGTGCATATTCCTGTGAGTATCCCTGCCTCAATGAACGTCTGCAGCAGTGCACTCCTGGGAGGTGCCACCCATCTCCTGCCTTCCCTACCGAGCAGGATCGGACTCGTTCGCAGAGTGGGGGTGGGAGGGAAGGCTCAGACTTACCGGCCATCTGAACCAAGGTTGCATCGAACTTGAGAGATGGACGAGGATGAAACACGCGTGGGCAGAACACGCGTTTTCCAGTTGGTGCATTCTCGCCCTCCCAACCCACCACATGCCCGTAGCATATTTCGTCTTCCCAAAGGTGCAGTTTTGCTGTCCAGGGAGGCTTGGGATCACGAAGAAGCATGAAACTGTGCTTCTCTGTGGCTCAGATCAAGCAGAGAAACAATTTCAAGGGGTAAAAACTCTCGGGAAAGCAGTGCTGTGGCAGCAGGGAGGAGAATAGGGCGCTGTGTGCCAAGGGATGGTCAGGGCTGAGCCTCGCCCAGCCGCCTTTGCAGGAGCAGCTCCCCATCGCCTGCAGCAATCACAGCAGGAGCGGAGAGTAGCCTGGAAAGGCAGGAGGAAAAGGACAAGTAAATCCTTAAATTAAGGAATGAGTCTCGTTCGCTTCCTTCATTATTTCCTCCTTTATTCCCAGCAAAAGCCGATCCGTGCTGAAGGCAGAGCAGCTGCCATCGTCTGCGGCTGATGCCCCGGGGGCTCATCCCCCACTCCTCCCTTGGGAAAGATTAAACAAACAACCAAATCCTTGGGATGAAAAGGAACAGGGCTCGCCTCTCCCAGCCCCTCAGCCCTCTCTCTCTTTCCTCCCTGCCACGCCGGGCATTTTCCCCCGGCCCTGGAGGATGTTTTGGGAGCCGGAGCTTGGGATGGGCGGCACATGCTCAGTGCCGGCTCAGCTGCGGTGCCGGCCCCGCTGCCGGGCAGCCCTTGCAGGGGCAGAGCCCTCGCACCTCCTCCCGCAGCATCCTCACGGGGCTTTGTGCTCCGGTGCTCCGCGGGCGGGGGGGGGGTTCGGCTGGGGCTCCGCGGGGCTTATGGGACTCCCCCCAGCCTTTGTAGCTCCCGGGTTGGATAAAGGGAGCCGAGATTGTGAAATGATGCAGTGAGGTGACGGCCTTCCCAGGCTTTTCTCTCCGGCGTTAGCGTGTCTGAGAAGGTGGAGCCAAGAGGAAACACCGGGTTGTCACGGCTGGGCAGGGTAGAAGGGCCTTGGCAGACCCGGAGGTTTTCCCCTCCTGCATTGAAATGTGAGAGTTGTGTGACTTCATGCAGCTCCTGGTTATCCTCTTCTCTGGGTGGTATTGGTGGGCACCATGTGGTGTTGCCCTGTCCTGACTCAGAGTCCTTTCTGTCAAGCTCTTCACCTCTCTGTGTTCTCAAGAAATCACCATTTTATCTTTCTTCAGGTGTTGATGGAGTCTCCATGGCCTTAGAAATGTATGGTACTTTAATTGGAACTTAACATTTACAAGCCAAAAGAATCTACTGTAGGCATTTTTCTATATGTGTGTGTATGTTTTTATATATATATATCTATATTTTTCTACCAGTGTATCCAAGCGAGGAATTGAGGGATCTAAATCACTGGGAAAATATTTATTCTTTCTAAAATATAAAATATAAAATACAAGTAGTATCTTATTTAATGGAACCACGTAGGCTCTCGGAGGATGCCTTAGATGTCTCAAAAGAGCCTGTCAGTGTTTGCTCAGATTTGGTGAAGGGACTGTTTTACCAGATGAACACATTTTCCTTCTGCAAAGGGAAAGCTGGGATTCAGTGGTTGGATGTGGCAACCAGAAGGGTGTGGATAAGCCCTGTTGTGATAGCAGTGTGGGCAGCAGGGGGGATTGCAACTTCAATCTTTATTAGGGTGAAAAGGGCTGATGATTCTTGATGATAATCCTTGGAGAGACCTGAAGCTCACTGAAAATTCTATACCCCTAAATTAACGGGGAACAACATGCCTGGCTAATCCCTCCCAGTTGTCCCAGTGGGGGTTTTACTTTGCCAGGTGGGAGCTTATGTTTTAAAAATAAAAGCCTCCTATCCAGAGGGGAGTTAAACCAATGGCCAGATCTGTGATTTAGAAATAAAAAAAGAGCCAGAGAGCAACCAAAGACCATGTGTGTGTGCTGTGGCACTTTGGCACATCCCAACTGGTAAAGAGCTGCTCAGCACATTGCCGAAAAATTCTTTTGTTCTTTAAAGGTACCTCTACATTTTTAGTGCTTTACTAGAGAATCTTATACCCTTTGAATGTGTTTATGCAAATAACAATGCTGTATAATGGGAGATTTCCCTGGTTGTTTTCCTGGGAGCAACCCACATGTTCCAGTGCTACAGCTCGAGGGGTTTGCTGATCCACTGGTCGTGGGTTGATGTGACATTCATGAGCTGCCAATAAAACCTGGTGGTGGAGGAAGGAGCCAGGTGATGGGAAACCACCCCTGGGTGATTGTTTGGCAGATGCCTGACAGAAGGCAGCGTCACCCTCACATCTGCCTGTTCTCGTGGATGGTCCCACACGAGGCCCACGGGAACTTCTGGGCCTGAAGTCTCTTGGTGAACAGCTGAGAGGGTGTAGGATGTCAGTGTGGGGTGCAACTGCTGAGCTGACAGAAGAAAAAAAACAACCAAAAAACCCCCAAACAAAACCCCAAACAAAACCAAAAAAAAGCTACTGTTCTCTCATTGTGTGAGATCTGCTGCTGACCTGTTTGTGGAAGCTGGGGACCAAGGAGATGGAAATGAGTTAGATTGAAGTGAAGGTCTGGCCTGTGATTTTTATGACAGGATTCATAGCGTGGGAGAACATCTAGAGCCTGCTGTACTCTCAAGGCTTAGCAAGGACTGTGGTTGCTTTTGTTGTGCATGTGGCATTGCAGTCTTTGTGCTGGAGGTCTCAGTTCCCTGCTCTCTGGCTTCTCTACCTTCTATTTAAGCTTTGACTATGTTTTTAATCAGCCTGTTCTCATTTTTTTTCCATGAGATGATATTCTTTATGGGCGCAATTTTTACTTCTCCAAACTTATCTTCACGAGCCAAATTATTTTCTCGCAATAACCTTCCTTTGACCTTGCTATCAGGCGGAGCACATCCAGTTTCCTCTATTTAAATTACCTGAATTCACACAAATTGGCCTTCCTGTGCCTCTGGTTCATTATAAACGTCGCCATATCGGTGTTGTGCATAGATGGTCTCGCTCTGTTTTGCTGGGTGTCCTTAAACACCGAACCAAAACCTGGTCAGGAGGCTGAGAACAAAAGTTTTTAATGAATAATAGGTGTTCAGCCCCACCCTCCAGGCGCATCTCGAGCGGGAAGATGGTTCCCTTCGCTCGTGCAAAGAAGCACCATCCCCAGCCCTTCCTCCATCTCCGGCGCCGCAGCCACTCGGGGAGCAGCTGGATAATGTCTCCGGGGGTTGACTTGGAGATAAACACTTCACACGGATCGATGGTGTCCATAGCGCTCCTGCTCAGGCGGAGCAGAGGGGATTTGGAAATGCAGGATGTTCCCTGCGGCACTAGAGGGAGCACAGGAAAGGAGCCGCCGGAGACAGCTGGGAGCTCCCTGAGCCTCCTGGTGCCTTGGTGAAGGCCCAGGTCATCTCCCTTCTTCTCCTTGCAACAAGGAGAAAGTGGTTTTTCCCAGGCATTATATACGTTTAGATGAAAAATTTTAACAAATATTGATTGCTTCATGGGATGTCTGAGGGAATACAACCAAACCAGAGTCAGCCTGTGCTGATTGCAGGGAATAAATGTTCAGAGACTGCACCTTTTTTGATTGTAGCTTAATCACTACCCAGGACCCTCTGGAGCAAACAAAACAAGAGTTTACCCCACTTTACAGGATGGGACTCTGATATATTTTCTATTTCTTCTACAGTTTATTCACTTGTTAGTTTACACAACTCAGAACCACAGTTCTGACAGCAGTGAAGTGTTATGACTTAGTGTTAAAGACACACCAGTCTGAATGAATTTGCTGCTGATCTTTCTACTGCAGTGTTTGCTTTAAAAAAAAAATAAATCAGTAATTCATACCTGAGTGAGCAGCCTGTCCTAATCCTCTACCCACCAGTGAGACAGAGCTCTTGCTGCACCTCTGAGACTGAAGTGATGCTCTGAGATGAAGTCTCTGAGGACATGAATCAGATTAATCTATGCAGAAATGAAATATTTGTTCAGTGTAAGCTGAATTTGTTTTTGCAGACTTAGCAGAAGTAAAAAATGCCAGTAGATCCTCAAATAAGAAGTTCAGCATTCCCTGTCTGATTGTTCTTAAAATATGCACATTTTTGCACTGGGTGCAGCCTCTCTGGGCAGGGGCTCTGAGCTGTGGCAACAGAGCTGGGGAAGGGTCTGGAGCACAAGTGTGGTGAGAAGCGGCTGAGGGAGCTGGGGGTGCTCAGCCTGGAGAAAAGGAGGCTCAGGGAGGACCTTCTTGCTCTCTACAACTCCCTGAAAGAAGGATGGAAGTGTGCTAGGAGTCAGTCTTTTCTCCAAAATAACAAGTGACAGGGCAAGAGGAAACAGCCTCAAGTTGAGCCAGGGGAGGTTTAGATTGGACATTAGGGGAATTTTTTTCGCTGAAAGGGTTGCCCAGCCCTGGCACAGGCTGTCCAGGGAAGTGATGGAGTCATGGAGGGATTTAAAAGCCTCGTGGATGTGGCGCTTGGGGACGCGGGTTAGTGGTGGGCGTGGCAGTGCAGGGGGAACGGTTGGACTCGATGATCTCGGAGGGCTTTTCCGACCCAAGCGATTTCGTAAACGCACAATTCTATAATTTCTTCGGGAGTCAGTCCTTGCCCCTCGCCCTGTCGAAGCCCCCGGCCCCGGCGGTGGTGCTGGGCGGACAGCTCCGGGCCCGGGGTCCCCGGGGTGGCGATGGTCCTGAAGGGACAGCTCCGGGCGGGGGGCGGTGCGATGCAGGTCGGAGGGGGGGCTCGGTCCGCTGCCCCTTCCCGCTGCTTCCCCCGCTCTCCCCCCGTCAGCAGAGGCCGGTCGGGGTCCTTCGGGACCGTCCCCGCCGGTCTCCGGGGCGGCGGCAGCTCCAGCCCCGCTCCCTCGAGCCCGGTGCCGCTAATTGCACATGACGGCTGGCGCCGGGCTGCAGCTGCAGGGTGATGGACGGGAGAAGGACGCGGAGCTCATCCAGCGCTCATCACAGCCCTGCCGCAGCCCAGGGCCCTTTTGTCCTCTCCCTCCTCTTCATTTTAATTAACAGAGAGGGGACGGTCAGTTAGCTCTACAGCGGGGGAAACGGGACAGGGAAGATCCCCGTGGAACGGAGGCAGCTGTGAAACCACCACAACAGACCTCCTGAAAGGCAGGGAGTGCAGCCTGGAATCGTCTGCACGGAGTGCCAGCACCGAAGCTCAGGCAGTGAAACACAAAGCCCCGTGCTCTGTAACAAGTGCTGGGAGACCGTTAAATTGAATTAAACGAGCGGGGTCGGGGGTGTGGCACATCTGCTTCGTGTCTTGGTTTCACCCAGGCCCAGACATAATGGTGGAGCAACGACCTCGTTGCCTGGTTTGTTTGTATTAAATGATGATGTCTAAATGATAATAAATGATAATGTGTCTCGTTTGTTCCCCGGGAGCTTCCTCAGGGCTCTTGGCAGCACATTAGGAGATGCATTAGCTTTCTGCTGCGTGCCACCACTTCTGGCCTCTCAGAGGCTTTCCAGTTTGTTTGTTTTTTTTTTTTTTCAAACAAAATCAAAGATGTCTGGCTGGTACTGCTGATATGATCTGTTTCTATTTGGTTTGCATTTAACAGCAGGACTGGGCAGGGTGTTCAAATCAAAATGTGGAGCAAGCTAAGAGATTGCTCAACAAATGCCTGAGCTTCAGGGATGGTTGGTTAGCAAAGGAGGATGAAGCTCTGTACCTAGGAGGAAAAATAAATGCAGGCCTCAGTTTTCCCACTCAATTAGCTCTGGCAAAGCAGAGGAGAAGACCTGAAAGGTGTTCCTGAGGGCATGTGGTACACATTTTCTCTCAAAATTGTTCTGAATTTAATGCCTCTTCGTATCACAAAGCTCTGGGGGTTCCCTGTCCTGGCCCAGGGGAGGGTCTTGCTCTGAAGGTGGCATTGGCAGCTGAGCTGCAGAGTCGCCTCTGGCTGGAGGTCAAAATGTGAGCTCAGTATAGAAGGGACAAACCAAGGCCAGAAGCACCAGGGCATGTGGGAAATGCAGAGGCAGAGCCAAGGCAGGACAGCAGAATGTCTGTGCCTGTGGCAGAGGCAGAAGCAAGGGCAGCACAAGGAGGTTCAGGGCAGGTTTGGCAGGACATGCAGCCATGAAGACTCTGTCCCCACATGCCTGGGTGTCCCCCGAGGAGCCAGGCCAGGGCAGAGCCTCAAAGCACCTGTGAGACAGCAATACCCACTGCTGAGCTGACCTGAGACATGGGAATGATGCTGTGAGGGGGTCTGATGTGACCAGGAGCCCGGCAGACTGACAGAGCACCTCCCTGCTTTCAAGTCCATCTATTCTGAGGCCCTTTGTCAAGAGCGTGCCAAGAGTTCACTGCCTTAAATGTGCTAAACTCCAAAAATACAGGTGGAGATTGCCCCAGAAACAGACCTGCTGCAATCTGTCATGAGAGCAGCAGCTCGTGCCCTTGTGATCACCGAGGACTCTGCAGTGCATCCTCCAGACTGGAAATTCCCCTTCCAGTGGAGAAAGGGTGTGGGCAGCTGTCCTAACACAGTTAAATACTTGGGCTGCAGTGCCCCAGCTCCTTTGGAGGGAAAATCCTGCACAGAAACTTATACCTCCAGATGTGGTAAATTCCTACTGTGTGTCTTCCCATGACATTTGCCACACTGGCATCTAATTTAGCCTTTTGGCAAGCCATGGTAGAGTGGAAAAGCCTCCATGAAGTCTGGCAGCTGCAAAAGGGGTTCCTTGTGCGTATTTGCTTTATTCCTCTGTGAGAAAAAGAGCTGCCACTGCCATTATAATCTCTTCCTACTGCTATTTTGTATTTTTCAGCCTACAAGGAGAAAATGAAGGAGCTGTCTCTGCTCTCCCTCATCTGCTCCTGTTTCCACACCCAGCCCCATCCCAATACCATCTACCAGTATGGAGGTAGGTAACCTGCTCCCACAGCAGCTCCAGCAGTGTTTGGACGATGCTCCCACTTGCAACATGGGAGCTTGTCAGAGTCAGAGTCTCTCTGCTCTGTGCCAGGGTGACATAACAAGACATTAACAGCGATGTGGCCTTTCTCTAATTATGCTGTGACTTTAATTGCATTGACATGGGGGAGGGATGAAGGGGATCACTAATTGCGAAATTCTGGAGATAAAAGATAATCAGCCAGGTCAGGACACACAGGACCCTAATTCCTGTGTGAGGAGCTTGATGCTCTCAGGTGAGCACTCTCCTGAGTGACAGGTCCACAAAGTCACTGGTGTTTTTTTCCCCCACAAAGATATGGAGGTGAAGCAGCTGGACAAGAGGGCATCAGGCCAGAGCTTTGAAGTGATCCTGAAGTCCCCTTCAGATTTATCTCCTGAGAGCCCAATCCTTTCCTCCCCTCCCAAGAAGAAGGATCTGTCCCTGGAGGAGCTGCAGAGGAGGCTGGAGGCTGCAGAAGAGAGGAGGAAGGTAAGGAAATGTCCTATGGAAACAGTGACTATTTTGTGACAGGCACTAATTGCACCAAACCCTAAAACTGGCTTAGCAGCAGCAATCTACAACAGCTGGGAAGTGTTCTGACACTTGCTATTATATTCCACTGTAAATTGTCAGGTGAGGTTTTGGAGCCTGATTTAGCCAGGGAATTGGACTCCATCATCATCCCTGTGTCGATGTGGCACTTGGGGACACAGGTTAGAGGCGGGCTTGGCAGTGCTGGGGGAGCTGCTGGGCTCAGTGATCTCAGAGGGCTTTTCCAACCTCAACAATTCCATGATAGCAGAAAAAAGGGCTCCAAAACATCTTCCGAGCCAGAGCGTTATGGGATGGAGGGGGGCGACAGAGTGGTTTGAGCAGAGGAGATGGTCAGAAAGTCACTCTGGGGAGTTGAGGGCTGGAAGAGCCTCTCCAGTCACCTCCCACCTCTCCCTCGGCAGACCCAGGAGGCTCAGGTGCTGAAGCAGCTGGCGGAGAAGCGGGAACACGAGCGGGAGGTGCTGCACAAGGCGCTGGAGGAGAACAACAACTTCAGCCGCCTGGCCGAGGAGAAGCTCAACTACAAGATGGAGCTGAGCAGGGAGATCCGCGAGGCACATCTGGCTGCCTTGAGGGAGCGGCTGCGCGAGAAGGCGAGTGCAGCGCCCCGGGGGAGAGGGCTGTGGGTGCTCATCCTGGTGGGGGGGTTGGGGTCTGGTCCCTGTGGGGTCATCCCAGTGCGATGGGCGCAGGGGAGCAAGTGTTTTGTTGCCGGTGAAAATGGGGCTGTGGAGCAGCTCTTCTCCGGAGCAGCACGAGGAGGGGGGATGTGTCCTTAAAGGTCAGTAGAGAACACAGTCTGGGTAATCTTGGTAAGTGCAAGTTCAGAGCCTCAGGATCAGGCTCACCCCGTGTCCATGGGCTGCATGGCCAAAGGGCTTTGCATGAGAGGGGGTCCATGGGCACGTTCACTGTGGGTTGCGTCACCTCTGGGCTCCCACACATGACGCTTCACTCCTTGCAGGTGTAACTCGCTGTCCTCAGGGGGTGTTGGGTGGGAAACTGGTCTCTTTTTTTTATGTCTGATGTAAATCCTGTGTGCAGGAGGAAAACAGAGAGCACAGAAGCAGGGAGTGTTAGCCTGGTGTCATCTCTCCCATCTTTGCAGGAGCTGCACGCAGCCGAAGTCCGCAGGAACAAGGAACAGCGGGAGGAGATCTCTGGATAGAGGGCTTTTCTACACATCTAGCACCTGATTCCTGTTAACAAACCAACCAATCGACCAACCAACACATTTTATTTTGTTTGTCTAGACGCAGCATTCAGTTCTCCATCCCCATTCCCCGGTGTTTGTCCCCCAGCTACACGCTTCTCTCTGCATCCCTAATCGTCAGTGCTTGTGGGGATTCACAGATCATAGGGACCTCTAAGCAGAATAGCAACTAGTTCACATGAAATAGAGAATTAATCAGTCAATCAGTCAATCAAACAGCTTCTTTGGAGGGTTTTGTCCTTTTTTTAAGAAAAAAAAAATATTTCTTAAACTGATGTAAAAAAAGGAAAATAATTAAGGTATTAATAAATTCAACCAGCAGTGTCACAGAGATACAGATTTCTTATCCGGGGCTTTTCCTCCTCTTGGTTTTTGCTCCAAGCCAAAAATCAGTTTCAGAATAATGGGAAGAAAGTGATTATTTCTGTGTGTGAAGTTAAATAGGGAGGAGCCTGTTGTTTGCCAGTGGTAGGAAAGAGGAAGGAGAAGGATGGGTGGCTCAGGAGTTGCAGCATGCAGAACCCCCATCTCTTGGCTGCATCCAGGGCCAGTCCAGGCGGGCAGTGACCCAAAGTCCTCATCTTTGGGTGATTCTTTGAGAGCAGAGAGATCCTTTGGAAGCAGGTGAGGGTTTTCACCCCAAGCTTGGTGCCGGGTGTCCCATCCTGTGCTGCCTGACACCCTGGTTACCTGTGGACTGAAAAAGCCCTCTCCCCACTCCATCAGGGACTGAGAGGTCTTGTCCATTCAGCCCAGGAGAACCACGGATGGTGACTTCACTCCTGGCTCTGTGGGAGTCCTGGGAGAGAGCACTTGATCTGCAGTCTCCCCAGCACTCCCACAATACAGGCTTTCACTCTGTTAGGAAGGCAAATCCAATAGAGATGGTACATGGTTGTGAAATAGCCTCTTAGTGGACAGAATAATCACCCTTCCCTCTTTCCAGAGGTGGACGTGGCTCTTTGGGGCCATTACAGAGCAGACTGCTGGAGATCAAATCCCGGAGCTCTTTGTTGATCTCCCCAAAAGTCCCAGCTGGATATGGGAGGGACCTCTCAATGGCCATGTCTTGACATCAGGGGACTCTGCTCCTAAAAGGAAGGGCTACCTTACTCCCAAACCCCTCCACCTGGGCTGGGGGCAGGACAGGGCTGTTAGAAAGCTCCTGTGCTGTCGGTGACAAAAACAAAATAAGATTTAGGGCAAAGAAGGAAACTGAGGGTTGAATTTCTTACCAGTAGCTAATGATCAGTTTATAGTAGCAGCTGTCTTAGATAAGCATCTGTGTAGAGCGCGGCATCACCGCCAGCATCACCTCATCCATATAGTGGCGAGAAATTTTCAAAAGTTTAAAAAAAAAAAACAAATTTAAAAAGTAATTTAAATGAAATGTTTGTGTGTAAGAAATGGTTGAAACTGTCAAATGTCTGTGTCCCGCGTTGGTGGGATCTGAGAAGGTATCTGCGAGATATTAACCCTGTCCTACTCTCTGTGGTGCTGAGTGTTTGCTTGGTGTGTAATTCTGACCTGGAGCTTGTTGTAAATACTGTTTTTAGTACTATGATTATTATGATTATTATTATTATTATCAGAAATGTTGTACTCATGAGCAGGAGGTGAAAACAAGAGAAATGGCCATTTTCACTCTCTCCTGGGTGGCTCAGAAGGAATGGGGAGGCTGGGCCAAGTGAAGGCAGGCTGTTGGTGGGATGCTGGAGCAGGGAGCAGCTGGAAAATGATGGAATTGGGAGCTGGAGGCAGCTGAGTCCTGCAGGCAGGGCGGTGAGAGCAGGGACGGCTGCTCCTCGTGCTGGGAGGAGAAGGAAGGGCTGAGAGGTGAAATAGAGGTGATGCTCCAGTTCTAGTGCATATTATTTAGTGCTGACCCAAACCTCCCCGTGTTGGGGTTCCAGGTGATTCCCTGCAGCCTCAGGGAAGCCGGAGGAGCCGGAGGTTTGGCATGTGCTGAAGGAGAGGTGGTCAGCGGCAGATTTTGCCAGAATCATCCTCCCAAACAGCTCCTGAGTGTCTGGGCTCAGTTCCCGCCTGGATCTTCCCTCTCAGTCCCTTGTGCTGCCTTGTGCCTCTCTCCTCCTCTTCTCTGTAGCCCAGCTGGGTCTCAAGTGAGGACTTACTCTTGCAATATCTTTCCCCAACAAAAAAAAAAATCCCATGGGAAACACAGAATGGCCTGGCAGGTGGTTCTTGTGCAGGTGCGAGCACTGGGAAACTCATTTTTCTTCCTTCCATTGGGTCAGTGAGGTGAGGGACGGTGGATGCGACTGGAAGATGTGTTACTGCAGGGTGAGCTCCTGCATCAGAGGAGCAGGGATGTGCTGGGGGAGTTTTGCATTGGTGACATGGGGCAGCTGCTGCCGAGACACGTTATGCCAAGGAACGGCCTCGTGGGTGGGGTCGGAGGCTTTAGGTGTCACAGAGCCGTGTTTGCCCGGTGCAGGTGGATGCAGCAGGGATGTTCGGGAGTTTGACGCTTGTCCAGTGCCACTGGGCGCTATCAGGGAAACGTGTGATTGCTTTGGCTGCGCGGTGTTGGCCGGATGAGGGGTGCTCCACCCGCTGCCCCAAACCCCTCGTGGCCAGGAGCCATGCCCGACCAGCAGCACGTGGCACGGGTCGGGATGGTGGTTATTCCATGCCTTTCCATATCCCTTCATGCTGATGGCTGTGTGCAGCTGCATAGTTCATGCCTCAACTGATACTAATCAAGTACCCTCATTAACATCCTTACTGCCCCAGCCTCCCCCATTCCTGGACTGTTCCCATGTACTGCAGTTGAGGGCGTGGCATGCAACTCCCAACTCCCGGGGTCACCTTCCTTCTGGTGGGGCTTGAGGTCCATGGATTCCTGTAGGTGTGCATGAATCGAGCTGTGTACCGACAGTTTTCAGCCCCATTTTTGCAGCAGCATAAGGACATGGGACTGTGCCCAGTGAGGAGAGCATCCTCAGGGCACACACAGCACCCCTGCCCAGACCATGAGTGTGGCAGCTGTGTGAGGGAGGAAGGACGAGATGGTGACTCGTTCCGTGCATGGATACACCTCCCAAAGAGCCCTCCTTGAGAAGGGCCTCTGATTCGGGCAAGACCGAGGAGTGGAAGTGAAATGAGCTCCCAGGTGGCACCAACAGCCAGGCAATGGGTGAAGCTGCCGAAGAGCTGGGAAAACTGGCCTTGTAGCCCTAATTACAGCTCTGTGCCCATGTTATCCCTCACAGCAGAGCTCAGCTCTGCCCGTGAACAGGCGATTCCGAGGATGCTGGCCCTTCCGACTTCTTCTGGACTGAGCCTGTTCCTTGTCTTATTATTTTCAAGTCATTAACAAATCTTGCTCTAACCCAGGTGTGGGGTCCCCTTTGAGTTGACCTTCCAGGGCCGGTGGGAGTTTCACGATTGCATGCATCCTACCTCGGGGGTAGGTCGGTCTTGCTGCTCCCTTTCCAAAATGTAAACTTCAGCTTGCTTGCTTTAGCTTAGCCCGGCGTGGCTCTCTGGCCCTGGCTCTGCAATCCTGTCTCATGGGGTCCGTTCTATCCCTCCCGTGGCATCCCCGTCCTCCTCGCGGTGGCTGTGCACTCGGCCGTGCACACGCGCACAGAAATGCATCCGTGGAAAAAAATATATGCACATAACACTCTGATACCACTTGAAATGAGTCAGGGAATGGCTGTTTACGGTGCTAGAGATTTCTTACTCTCTCCATGCTAGGGACAAGATGACATAGCAAGACCAATAAACTCCACCTTTGTAGTCAATTGTCGTTCAGCAAAGCAGAAGAGGGGTGCCGGCCCACGCCTACGTGTGGGCGCTCTGCGGTCCCCGGGGTGCAGGGATAAAGCCTGGGGGGTGTGGGATCTGAATGCAGGGGATCCCTGCCCCGGCATCCCCTGCACCTCGGTTTCCCACACCCCGTGACGAGGGGACGTGGACGCTTCCCGCCCACGGGGACCGCGGGAGAGCCAACGCCTCCAAAGCGCTCTGAAATGGGAAGTACCAAAGTATGGGCGGCTGCGCATCCTGGGAGGAACAGCCCCGGCCCGTGGCTGCAGGCAGAGGGTTGGAAGATGACCGTGTGGGCAGGGGGGCTGAGCCATTAGCCCAGGGCTCAGCATCCTGGCTGCCATCCCGGGCAGGATCTGCTCCTCCCGCCGCCGTCCCTCGCGCCGGGTGGGAAGCTGGCACGGTGTCGTGGAAGGACTTTCCATCCCTAACAGAGCCTTGTCCGGTTCCCTTCGGTCTACCACGTGCATTTCATTGTCAACTTGAGGTTGTTGTTGTGCAAAAGAAGTGATTATGAAAAAAAAATAATAATAATAAAGGAAAAAAAAAAGAAATAAAGTTGGTATGAAACTGTATGTGTCCTTCTCTCCCCATAAACGGGTTGGTTTAGTTCCAAGGCTTCTCTCTGTATTGTGAGAATACTAATAAATTGCATTAAACAGAAAATTGACCTAAAGATTTAACGAAATAGACTCTTAAGCCTCTGAATGCTCAATGAGTACTTTGCATCCAGCATAGAAGAGGCAGAAACCGACAGTGTATGGCAACTGTCAGAGGGAAAAGGTAATAAATGCTTGAATGAGGGTCCTGCTGATAAGCCCTGTGGCTGGGAGTGAGGGTGTGCACAGAGGAGATCGAAACAGATATAAGTTGCAAATACAATAAACGCAGCTCTGGAAAACACATGAGCTTCTTTATTGAAAAATCCAACGCTTCCTTCATGAGCTTTTCCTGAGAAAGGATCCAGCTTGGACTGGACACAGTGGAAGGTAGCAGGGCCATGGTTACCAGGGAGAGGGGATCCCAACCCATGAGACCCTGCAAGGCCAACACTCCAAAACCCATCCCTGGGGCCAGGTAAACAAAAAGGCCCCAAAAGCTGCAACTGAAAACAGGGAAGTTTGTAATCCACAGGGATATGCAGGGGGAGGGTGCCTGGCCACTGCTCCAACTGCTGGGGAAAGTATCCCCCACTTGCCTTTTTTTGGGGGGGGCTTTTGCCACCACGAGTGGTGCCCAACATCACTGCCCACTGCCTTCCCTGTCCTCGAAGGGATACTGAAATGGCAGCATCCTCATGGGCTGTCCCACATCTTGTGTTCCCATCAAAATAAGCAATGTGGGAGTCTTCCCACAGATCTCAGCAGAACCCTTTGTACAGGAAAGTGAGGGAAGGCAGATGGGGGTTAAATTTAATTCCCAGGGCAGCGTTCTATAAGAGCAGGGAGGACAGTGCCAGGACAGTGCCAGGACAGTGCTGGGGCCATCACAGCGGTGGCAGTGGCTGAGCAGCCCATTCTTGATGCTCTTCCCATGTGTGCTCAGGACGCTGCCTCCAGCACAAACAGGAATTCTATTTTTGCAGTGTTGACCTTCCTAGTTTTGGAGATAACGACCTGACCGCACACACAGCACTGCTCACTTTTCCTCTGAGGTTTCCTACAGGTCACTAACCCGGGCTCTTAAAAAATGTGGATGTAGAAAAGTAAACCTCTGCACTAGTCTTGGGAAAACAGGGGCAGTCCTTGGTGCTTGGAGACCAAGCATGGCCACCCTCTAACTGGTTCATTCAAGTCACATCCTTCATCATCTTGTCATCTGAAGGAGGAAACTGTGGAGGGATGGGATCGGTTGGGTCAGGGGGTTGGAGGAGCAGGAGAGGCTCCCACCACCCTCCAGCCCTGCCCACCCTGCAGCCCTCCAGGGTTGGGAGGGACTTTAAGGCTCTTCTCATCCCAACACCCCTGCCATGGCAGGGACACCTTTTACTATCCCAGGTTGCTCCAAGCCCTGTCCAACCTGCCTGTGGACACTTCCAGATATGGGGCAGCCACAGTTCCTCTGGGCAACCTGTGCCAGGGCCTCACCATTTTCACAGGGAAGAATTTCTTCCCAATATCCAATCTAACCCTGCCCTCTGTCAGCTTAAAACCATTCCCCCTTGTCCTGTCACTCCATGCCCATGTCAGAAGTCTCTTCTGAAAAAATCAACACCGGGTCAAGAAAGCAAAATATCTACCTAACTCTTGGAGGGATCCCTACAAAGTGCTCGAGCTGTGCCTGAGTGAGGGGAAGGGAAGAGAACACCAACCTTGCCACGGTAAATGCAAAAGCTCACCTGAGCAACCAAAGAATAGAGATTTTGCAGAGTAACTGGGTTTGAAAAATAACAGCTCATCCTTTCTCAGCAGCCTCTCTGGCACCATGGCTGGAGTGAGTCTGCCCACCGATAAAGGGGCAGAGCAGGGAGCAGATAAGGTGCCAGGACGTGGAATCATCCCACCCTGAGTGCTAAGAGGAGCCCAGGGACCATGTTGGAGCAAAGCTGTGCAGAGTGTTCCTGAGGTGCATGAAAACCAGCCACAAACAGCCAAGGGCCTGCACAAACCCTGGAATGCACGTGGGGAGCCAGGGGAGGGACAAAGGGCTCGGGGAAGACACAGGAGACATGGGTGGCACGCAGGAGGCAAGAGGGACACGCACATGAGGCACAGTGGGGGGACACTCAGGGAGCACACAACATGGGGGGGACATGGAAGAGGCATGGAGGGCATGCAGGGCTCAGGAGGGGACACGGGGAGCACGCAGGACCTCAGAGGGGGACACGCAGGACATGGGGCAGGGGACAGACAGGGGACACAAGGAGCTAAGCAGGGCACAGAGGACACGGGGGGCACAAAGGACCTGGGAAAAGGACACGCAGGAAACAAGGGGTCATGCAGGGCCTCACAGGGGGACACGCAGGGGACAAGGAAAGTGCACAGGAGGGGAGGCATGGCTGGGAGGACACACAGGATCTGGGAAAAGGACACGCAGGGGGACACCATGGGGGGCACAGGACCCCAGGGAAAGGACACGCAGGGTATGGGGCAGGGGACAGACAGGAGACACGGGGTGGGGGGGCACACAGGGCACAGGGGACACACACACACAGAGGACATGAGGCACAGGAGACATATGGGGGGAACACATGGGTCACATGTGGGGACACACAGTGGGGACACGGGTCACTGGGGTCACACGGGGGCGACACGGGTCACGTGGGACACAAGGGGGACAGGGGTCAAAGGGGACACACGGAGACACACGGGGCACTGGGGTCACACGGGGGGGGGGGGACAGGGGCACAGAGGACACTCGGGGGATCCCCCTCGGGCCCCCACGGGTGGCTCTCGCCGCATCCCCCCCCCGCCTCCCCAAACCCTTCCTTCCCTCCCTCCCTCCCTCCCCCCCGTCCGGGCGGCCGCGCAGGCGCAGGGCCGCCTCGCCCGGTCCCTATTTCACGGGGAGCGCGGGCCGCGGCGCCCGCGCCAAATAAGTCTCGGCAGCCGGTGCGGGCCGTGCGCCTGCGCGCGGGCCCCGGAGCCGCGCGGCGGACCCCGCTGTTTCCCCCCCCACACACACACCACCTCTACCCCGGCCCCGCCGCCGCCGCCCCTGCCCGCGCCCCGCACCGCCCGCGCCCCGCACCGCCCGCTGCCCCGAGCCCCACCGGGGGGGGGCCGCGGCACCCCCGGCCCGAGGTAAGCGGCCCCGGCGCGGCCTCCGCCCTCGCCCGCCGCGGGGCCTCCGCCGCACGCGCCGCCCGGGTCCCTGCGGAGCGTCAGGACGTTACGGCAGCGGCAGCGGCGGCGGCAGCGCCCGACCGCCCGCCCGCCCCGCGGCCCCCCCGCCTCCTCCTCCTCCTCTTCCTCCTCCTCCTCCTCCTCCTCCTCCTCCCTGTCAGCGGGAGCGCGCCCACGCGGCCCCCCCACCCGCGCCCGCATCGGGAGGTTGAGGGGGGGACACACACGGACACGCGGGGCACCCCCTGCCCGCCCGCGAACCTCCCTCCCCCCCAGCCCGACCCGCCGCCGCAGGGGGACCCCCGAGCATCCCCCCGGCAGCTTCGCCCCCGCCTGTACCGCACTCAGCACAGCGTCCCCCGCGTTCGTCCTGTCCCCCCGCGCTGTGCAGCCGCAGCCCCCCCTCCCCCCTCGTGCAGCCCCTCTCCGGCCCTCCCCGTGCTGCCTTCCGTGTCCCCCCTGCTTCCTGGGAGGCCGCTCTCCACCCTCCTGCAGCTTTCCTGCAACCCTCCTCCGGGCAGTCCCCCTCCGTGCTACCCCCCCGCTGCTTGTACCCCCACAACCCCGTGCAGCCCCCCG